>NC_057803.1:303154602-303432253 GCF_018294505.1 Triticum aestivum | reverse complement strand
GAGCAGAGCCAAGGTACGAAGGCCGTTTGAGCGTCATGGGGGACTCCTGAGCATCGTGACTCAGGCGCCTAACTGGTCATGTAGCCCCTCACTCCTTAGTTTCGGAAGGCTAACGTTGGGTGAGGTATGCGCGCGGCCGGGCTCTGCAGACGTAGAATGGTAGATCCACCCACATCACACCTCCCTACTTGCTGTTCGTGCGCCAAGGGGGACTCCTGAGTATCGCGACTCAGGAGCCTAACTTGTCATGTAGCCCCTCACTCCTTGGCCCCGTCCTGGTTTCCGGTCGGGACTAACACTGGGTGAGGTATGCGCGGGGCCGGGCTCTGCCGGCGTAGAACATAAGCAAGTAGGAAGGAAAAGCGCAAATTTCAAGGAATTCAAACGCAAATATCACAGTCCACACTGTTGTCTCAATGCCAAACGCAAGTTTAAACGCCTCCCCGAGGCATGATACATGTGCAGGAATTAAAGGCAGGACAGGAGCCACAACGGAGTCACTTGTCGGCGGTGGAGCAGCGCGGAGTGGGTTCGCCTTATGGAGCAGTGGGGTCGGCAGCGCCTTGCCTCGGCTTGGTGCTCAAGGCCCGGAACTTCCCCAGCAGAGCCTCCGCGCGACCCTTCATGGCCTCGGCAGTGGCAGCGGCACGCTCGCCGCTTACTGGCTCCAGCAGGCTGTCGAGGTCGACGTCGGGATTGCGAAGGTAGATGTGGGTGAGCACCCGCGCCAGTGCTGCAGAAGACAGGACACGCGCCTCAGCCTCGGCCGTGGGGCCAAGGCCAAGGGAGACATCTTCAAGAGCACGAACCAGGAAGGGAAGCAGCTTGGCAGGGCTGTCCTCGGCGCCAGCCAGTGGGCTCTCCAGTCCGCTGTCATAAAGCGTCCTCAGCGAGGAGCGAGCCTTCGCCTCCATCTCCGTGAAGGCCACGCGGTCCTCGGTAAGAACCAGGGCCTTGTCGTCCAGCTCGGCCTTCCTCGCTCCCAACTCCTGCTCCAGCGGCCTTCCTCCCTCTCCTTGACGGCCGCCTCGCGAGCCTTCACGCCTTCTTCCTGCTCTTGGCGAAGGCGGACCTCTTTCGCGAGCTGGTCCCGCAGGCCTTGCAGCTCGTCCTCCAGCGCCTTGCAGCGACCACAGACGTCGACCACCTCCCCCAGGGCTGCGTCACGAGCAGCCTTCGCCTCAAGGACGGCCTGCTTCTCCTCATCGCAAGCCGTCGAGGCCTGGACCAGCGCCGCCCGAATCGAAGCGTCGGAGCAAACCCATCCTGAAGCCAGCTCCAAGCGCCCGGCCACCAAGCGAGGGTCGGCGCCAAGAAGATCCTGCCGCAGTCGGTCCAGCTCAGCAACAGCACGATCCAAAATGGCAGAAGGAGTCGGAGAGACAGCAGCCGGTGGAGTAGGAGGAGAAGGCGGCAGCGCGGCCACAGCATCCTGAGGCAGAGTCTGTTGCGCCCCAACGGCTGTAGTGGCGGCAGCAGGCAAAGGCACCTCAGGAGTCGCTTGGGCCATGGGGGCTGAGCTCGCCCCAGCCAGCTCAGCCAGGCCTCGCGAGCACGACCGGGCAGGAGAAGCCCGTGCGCCGCGATCACCCTCCTTCGCGGGTAGAGGCGCTGCCACGGATGGAACCTCGGGAGCTCCCTTCGACTTCTTTGCTGCGGGCGCCAGCCTATCCAAGAGATGCGGACGTCAAGCCTCAGAAGCAGAACAAGAAATAAAGACAAGAATCAAATGCTTACGGGTCGTCGCCAGTGAGCTCGAGCGGCCTCCGGCCAAATTTGAAGCCTGAAAGCCGGCTAGAAGGGTCAACCTCAGGAAGCTTGGAAGCAAAAGGTGCATCTGCGGTCCGTCTCGGGGCCGGGGCAGACCCGCGGGAGATCAGCCCGGTCCTGTCCTTCTTCGGGATCGGGGGCAAGCTCCCGCCGTCCTGCTCGTCGTCATCCTCGTCGTCATCCTCGTCTTCATCGCTCGGAGAGAAGCGGAGGACGCAGGACCTGCGCTGGGGGAGGGGAGCCCTCGACTCTCCATCAGTCGCTTCGGAGTCAGGCCCTTTTTCCCGCTCCCCTCCTTCCTCCTCTTCGCTGGAGTCATCGGAGGGCACGTCCACTGGTTCCTCAGGAGTTTCCATGGGCACGGGCCCATCCCCGTTGAAGACGGGCATGGACTCCACTACCTGCTCCCAGTCGTCGCAGAGGAACAAGGCCGTAGGAGCGCCCTCCAACTTCGCCACATCGCCCCCGACCAGAGATTGGAGGACCGCGGCCAGATCTCCATCGGCCAAGGACGCGGGGCTCGGATGGGGCCTCCACATCGGAAGTGAGTACTGCCGAAGCGGAGCCAGCTGGTGCTCCAGGAATTCCCTCAGCAGCAACGCGCCGGTCAGCTTCGCTGCCGCCATGTTGGCCGGCCTCAGATCCGCGTCCATCTTCTCCAACACCAGCTTCATGCGGGGGTCCGCGAGCTTCGCTTGACCCCAATCGCTGGAGCTCGTGGGCTGCTCCGTGGGCAAGATCAGCCGAGGGTGAATGCGCCCAGCATCCGCCAAGACCCACTTGCTCCTGAAGCCCTCAATCCTTTTCCCGGGGTTCGAGATGGCAATGGCGCCACCGTACACGATGAAGCTCGCGCACGCGGAAGCAGGACCGCGAGAGGTCCGGAGGTAGAAGTAGTGGCGCAGCAAGGCCACTGAGGGCTGCACCCCTACGTGAGCCTCGCAGTAATAGGCGAAGATTGCCAGGAGAAGGACGGAGTTGGGGTGGAGATGCAGAGCCTGTAGCTTGTAATGGCGGAGGACAGAGAAGAAGAACTCGGAGAAGGGAGGCACCAGGCCAGCAGCAATGGCACTTACGAAGAACGGATAGAAAGTGCTCCCTTGACCCTCAGGGGTGGCGGAGCCGGCCTTGAACACCTTCGCCCCGTCGATGCCCCGCGCCGCCGCCATCTGGCGCAACCGGGCGAGGCTCGCCTCCGACACGTTCGGCGAGTCCAGGGCAGACGAGTACCAAGCTACGACCGGGGGCTGACGAGGCGCCATGTCTTCCTAGGTCATGCGGTCGGAGTAGATCTGGAAATTTTGGAGGAAGGAAGGAGAGGCGCAAGAAAGGGGATCTGGGCAGCAACTGGAGAAAGCAAAAAGCAAAGCCTAGGCAGATGCCGCTCCTTTATCAACTCGCGCGGTTGCTAAGGCGCTCACGTCCAATAAACTGCCACGCGGCGCCCAAGGCCGCAGGCTGTTAGGGCCCGTGGCGCTTCACTATTGCCCTTCCGCCTCCCTGCACGGCCAAGTCTGGGCGCTCCTTGGGCCCGGGGGCTACTGTCGGCATTCTGGGAATGGGGGTCCCCAGACTTGCCTGCCTGCGGCGTGGCTCAAAGGGGGGCCCAGCACGACCCATCTTCATCAACACAGACCCAAGACCCTTGCGAGGGGCCAAGCCTCGCGGGGTGGACGACGCGGAGCTTCCTCAGGCACGGCCTCACCAGGCTGGCTCGCGAGGAGGCGAAGAGATCAAGGCGGGGTACCTCATGAGGTGCCCGTGACGCAAGCCATGACGACCAAGGGCGCCAGGCGGGCGCCAGCCCGTGCAGTGTCCTCCTTTCCTCTTTGGTGCAAAGGGAGCAAGCGCAGCCGCGGAGTACCGAGGCATCAGGCAAAGGTTGCCATTTCGGTGCAACAAGACCAAGACCAGGAGGACTGCAAGACGGAGGTCATTGTGGAGCCCAAGACGGTGTCACCACCAGAGCTTTGTGCAGGCGAAGACTACTTTTGTCAGGATAGCTGGTACTAGCTGTCCCCCTTCAAATTAGCCCGCCATTGTTGGCTCCCTTCCTGCTCGATATTTGGGAAGAGGACCAGGGCCTCTATAAATAGGACCAGCCACCCACAGGGCAAGGGGGTCGAGGAAAATCAGAGAATCAGAGGAGAGAAAGAATCAGAGAGAGAGAGGCTAGAGGTTGGGGCATCAACAATCGGAGAGAGAGAGAGAGAAGGGTGAATGAACTCCTCCCAGCAGTTCATTGCCCCAGTCAAGAGCAGACCCTCGCAAGGCTGTTCTTCCTTGTATTGTTCTTCATCATCAGCCCAAGAGGCAATCCACCACGCCACACACTGGAGTAGGGTATTACACTACAACGGTGGCCCGAACCAGTATAAACCCTGTGTCCCTCGTGTTGTTCTTTCCATAGCTTAGATCTTAGCGAGGCAGAGGGGTGCAGGTAGGTAGGAGGCGAAATCTCCGTGTGCACCCCAGTGTTCGAACCTCAAGGGTCTACCGGAACCCGAAATCCGACAGTCCTCAAGGTCATCTGCTCAGTTGATGATGGTAATGCAGTTGTCATGGCTGTCGGCGGCAGGGAAGAAGATCTGAGGCGGTGAAAGACAGTCTGGAGAGCAGATCCCTGCTGTGGTGAACCCTTCCGTCGTTGGAGCAGCTGAGCTGGGGCGGTACACAGCACCGCAGGAGCAGGACAAACCACACATGGTTTTCTTTGACACATATCTGTAACATAAGTAATTGTGTAAGGGCTTGTTTGAATTTGATGATTCTAACAATGCAGGGATAGGAAATAGACAGGAATAGGATAGGAATGCACGTGTAAAACGGAGAATTTAAAAACACAGAATTTCTTCCAATCTGGGTGTTTGGTTCGCAAGAATTGGAAGATCACAGGATGCAAAGAAGCATGGTAAGATTAAGTTAAACCACAAGAAGTTTACAACCTCTTTGGCGAAGCCATGTCGATCTCAGCATGATTGGGTTGGCCGGTGAGGATGCTCCGGCTGACTTGGCTGTCGGAGGAGGGGAAGAAGATCTTAGGCGTCTGGAGATGGAGCTCGAGGTACTGCTCCGCTGTGATGGAGGGTTTTTTCATTGGAGCAGCTCCAGTAAGTTGTACGACGCCGAGGTTGAAGCAGGACAAGAGAGACAGTGTTAACCTGAGTGGAATTCTAATAGCATCTCCAATAGATGACGTAAAATACATAACCACAAAGTGCTAGATGTATACATCAGCCGCTCATCTCTGAACTTAATTGTCGAAGCTGAATTTAACTGTCGAAACTGAACTTAACCGTCGAAACTAAATTTTGCTGTCGAAACTGAATTTTACTGTCGAAACTGAACACACTAGAGGTGAGGCTACACGTCAGTCGACTAACTTTTTCATCTCTGGTCAGTCGATTTTGTAGCCGTTGGATACAAAATCAAGGGCCTGCAGTTCATCTTCAACCTCCACCCCCCTGAGCCGCCAGCCAGCACCGGCCAAACAGCCGCCACCCGCCGCCCGCGGCTGGCGGTGAGCCACCTCGCCCGCCTCGAAAACACTCCCCACCGTCGGTCCACCGCCGCCCCGGCCATCCCTGTAGCCCCCCCCCCGTGTCGAGCTTTTTCTCCGGCTATCCAGACACCACCGCCCCATCACCAGCGGCGACCACCGCCCCCACCCTGAACCCTAAGATAGATAGTGGGGTACCTCTCCGGCGAGCCCCGCTCCCCACTGCAGCTGGTTCTTCCTTAACTCCGGTGAGCCCCCCCCCTGCAAATTGACTGACCCAAAAGTCGATTCAGTCGACTGAAGTGTAGCTAAATCGGAGCAGCATCGCAAGCAAGAGCAAGAGCGAGAGCAGCAGTGCTAGCAAGAGCAGACCAGGAAGGGGACCGAGAGCAAGAGCAGAGCAGCAGCGCGGGCGAGAGCTAAAGCAACAGCAGCTCCTACTGATGTGGACGTCACCACCGAGTGAGCGACGCCGTGGAGGAACTGGTCGGCGACGCCGCCCTGCATGGAGTTGCGTCGTGTCGGCTCGGGGCCGAGCACCAGTAGCACCGTGAGATCGAATCAAGAAGAAAATGCGGTGATTAGTGTACAACCTCTTTGGTGGCACTGATTAGGCCACAGCTTCATCCGAGGAAACGGTGATGATGATGCTCTTTCGGTGGTGCAGGTGAAGACGGCGGTGTGGGAATGGAGGTGGCGCGAAAGATGAGGGGAACGTCAGGGCAGCTCCTTGGAGTGGAGGGTGGGGTGGGTGAACCAGCGGGACGACCAGATCGATGACGGATCCTCATCCGGTATGGTGGATGAGGGACTTCGAGGCGTTGCTGTGGACGACGTCGTCAGGGAAGAGGCTCCGGCTGGGTGGTGGACGGAGGAGAGTGTGGGGCTTCGCGGGTTTTCTCGGCCTTGGTGTACGAATGGGTGGGCGGATGGGATGGGAGTGGGGAACCATGGCTTTGGGACGCGCTTGTCCGAAATATGGGGTAAGTTACGAAAGTACCCCCACCGATTTGAGGCGGTTCTTTCGGTTCAGGGGTATCACGGGCATTTCACGTGTCGGGATTTCACGGGAGGTGGGACTTTTCACGCGCATTGTAATTTAGGAATAGCAAGGCGCGGGTTGAGAAGGAGGGAGTTGTCGGAGCACAACGAGACAAAGATTTATCTTAAATATTTCGGGGTAACAAGGCGCGGGTTGAAGAGGTGGGAGTTGCACAGCATGATAGACGGAGACACTAGCTTGAAATTTCGACATAACAAGGCGCGGCTTGAAATTTTAGGAGAACAAGCTTAACGTGTACCCAAAAGAAAAAAAGACAATTTATACTAGTATGATATACTACGTACAATGTGTTTAACACGCATAACACACACAGACACCATTTAGACTAGTAAGGTACACGTGCATTGCACGCATGAGATTTGGCAACCAAATTATGAATAAATACCACATTATAGCATGTAAGCTTTGAGTCATATATGCATGATGTAGATGTTCGTTTAATTCTTATAGTTCATTTCATTCAAAATGATCTAGTTTTTATAAGAAAGCTAATCTATTTTAAGATTCATGGAATTGTGCGTTGTAAGGCATAAAGTAAAAACAAATCAAGTAGAAAACATTTGGGCAATTCTGATACGGAAGATTCTAGAACAAAGAAGAAGTACTTGTGTTTTGAGGTTTGTGCATTATGCTTAAGTTCAACCATAGAGTCTTCTAGATTGTACATGTGGCAAAATCTGGTGGAATCTAGATGATATCCAATGGCCAGTAGTGCTCAAATTTGCCAGCTCTACACCATTGGATTGGCCTCATCCAACGACCATCTTTCAAAGTTAAAGTTATCCGCACACTATATAAAAAATATAAAATATAATATATATATATAGGGGTATAGATATAGATATGTGATGCGAAAGCCACCCATCATCTCCAATTAGAATAGTGTGTCCATGCACGGATGCAATTTGGCCAAACAATGTCTGCCATCGGTATCTCAAATTCAAACTAGTCTGACCTTGTTCAATGTGTATACATTACAACATGCTCGTTTCCAAACCACACCGCGCAGATCTCCGTTATATTCATGCATGCATGGGTTTCAAACATCATGATCTCTTATTCAAATATTTGAATTCAACTTTACATTGATTATGACCTCACCTAGTCTTTTACACCCACACATTGGTCTTCTCTTTATAATTGTACCACTAACTTTCTCTCGTGCATGCATGCACACACACTACCAGTCGGCATTATCCATCGCACACATGCAATCTTTTTCTTCAGGTCGGTCTCCCATGAAGGCACACACACACACACATCCCCCTCTCCATCATATCGGGCATTCTTTATCTCTCACGTGCATGTGCAACGATCGATGTTCCTCTATGTGTGTGTGTGTATAGCTAGGTCTTTCATAGTTTTCCACATAAACCGATCAATCTATATATCTAGTGAGGTCTCACCCTCTTTCCCACGTCCACATCGATCAATCTATACCTCTCTATATAGGATTACATATATAGCTAATACACCCACATTAATTATATATCCAACGCCCCCCCTCTCATCATCCATGCCTTCCGCTTCATCTCTCAGACGCGCGCACAATGGCGAAGACAGGGGCAGCAAGGGCCCTGCCCCCCCTAACATCACTATATATCGAGGCTAATATGAATGTGATCATTAGACAATTGCTGGTAAAAATGGTTTAAGTTGATGAATTGGCCCTCCTCGTAAAGGATTAGCAATGCTTGGCCCCCTAGCTCATGGGACATTTTTCATGGCTCCGCCACTGCGCGCAACAGCGCACGTTCTCGCCCCCTCTCTCTAAATATCGATCTCGCAGTTGTGCACTCCTTCATAGTCTCCCTCCACTCGGCCCCTCGCACCATCTTCTAGCCCCCACCGGATTTTGCCACATGTACAATCTAGCAGACTCCATGGTTGAACTTAAGCATAATGCACAAATCTCAAAACAACAGTGGTTCTCCTTTGTTCTAGAATCTTCCGTATCATAACTGCCCAAACTTTTTTCTAGTTGAATTGCCATTATTTGTTTTTACTTTATGCTTTACAACGCACAATTCCATGAATCATAAAATAGATTAAGGGCTTCTTTGATTCAAAGGATTCTCGAAGGAATTTTGGAGGATTCTAATCCTTAGGAATTTTTCCTATCTTGGTTGTTTGATTCGTAGGATTGTAAACCATAGGAATTTTTTCATATGATTCATTTGCACTAGATTTCATAGGAAACATCCCATCCACTCAAACCTCTTTGAAAGAATTCTGCGTTTTTTCTATGCACAATCAAACACTCGTACCATCCTGTAGGATTCAAGACGACATTCCACTCTAATCCTGTTCTTCCTATTCCCGCGTTTTGGAAATCCTACGAATCAAAGAGGCCCTACGTTTTTTATAAAAACTAATTGATTTTGAATGAGATGAACTATAAGAATTAAACGAAGGTCTACATCAGGCATATATGACTGAGAGCTTACATGCTACAGTGTGGTATTTATTCATAATTTGGTTGCAAAATCTGACGCGTGCAATGCACGTGTACCTTACTAGTACTTCGAGTATGTGCAAAACACAATGGCACGCTACACAGTGTCTCTCTTACAGTTCATGAAGCCACGTGGCACATGTGGAGGCGTTGTCGCGACATCCTTGTGTGGATTGATCACAATGACGTGCTGCTGGTTCCAGAAGAATGTACTCGTCCTCCCTGAGCCGCACTGGCGGTACATGCACGAAGCGAAGATGTGCACGCACGCCACGCACGCACTCATTCCCTCGCACGCACACGCGGGTACACGGGCGGACGCAATTTTGTACCAAGATCCACCCCATGTGATAATTTGACGCGTGTAAAGTCCTTCACTTCATTGATGGTCAATTAATACAGCGCATGCAAATTGAGTGGACGTGAGGGCGGAAGAAAGACATTACTACTCCACTGCGCGCATGCGAGTAGTTAAATCATGGGTTGCTAGTAGTACTTCCATTGGTCTCCTTCGTATTTTGTGCCAATTTTTGACAGTAACATAATATTTACGCATCTGAGCAGTGTAGTCTACTTGAAATTTATGTTCCACTAAACTCATCGGGAGCCGTTTCGGGCCTCGAAACCAAAAACCATCAATTAATCTTTACCTTGTTCCCATCACATTCGAAAGTACTAGTGCTACAATTAAGTGCAAGCCTGCTCACACCTACCAGTACGTACCAAACCTGAACGTGTTCCCACTATGCAGGTTTTAGTACTAGTGCTAGTACTTAGGTTATAAAAAGGGGAACTACCTAACCGAAAATTACTCTACCTTCCTCCTCATAAGTCCTCCTTCTTCGTCGTCCTTGCCATGGCCGGTGTGCAGAGCTCTAGGTCGAGAACTACTCGTAACAAGGGAGCGGCAACCAAGGCTGCGGAAAAAAAGAGAGGGCTCGCCGCCACGCAGAGACCTCGAAAGATCTCTCACGGGCAGGCGATGGCTCCCAGGAGCGCCCTAGACGCGGAGGCGAACATGCGGCGCTGGAGTCGTTATCCCTCGACGACATGCCCGATCAGCTCAATAAGAACCTCAATAAGCAGAAGGAGTTCATCCACGGCTTGGTGGAGCTGCTGAAGGAGAGCCTCGACGACATGCCCGCTGAGCTCAATGAGCAGGGGGAGTTGACCGCCGGCTTGGTGATGCTGCTGAAGAAGAGCATTGCCTCAGAGAAGAAGGCGACCGGCGAAATCCTGCAACTTCAGGAGGACAAGGCGAAGCTCTGCCACGAGCTCGACCTGCTGAAGGAGGAGAACGCCGGCTGGAAGAAGCTGCATGAGAATAGTAGTTCCTCGATGAAGATGTTGCAGGCCCTCGTCATGGAACAGAAGGAGGAGTTGGCGAAGCTCCGCATCGAGCACCCGGCTGCTGTCAAGGTACGTAATGCGGCCGTGGAACAGATGATGAAGGCTCGCGTCGAGAAATCCCGTGTCATGGACACAATGATGAAGATGGCGGAGGAGACGCGCAAGGAGATGGAGGTCGTGGAGGCGATGAAGAAGCAGTTACGACTCCGCGGCCAGCAACCCTTCATGTAGTGAGAGCAGCGCCCCAGACTTGTGTGTGCATCTTCCTTCTTTTTTGGGGGTGATAATCCTCCTCTTCTTTTGCTCCTGTGTTTCTTATTTTGCTTCGGGTGTTTGGCCGCACGTGTCACCTTCTCTGCGAGGCATGAATAGAACAATGCTAAAAATGAGATGACTAGCAAATTAGATCATTCTTTATCGCCAATAGAACAATGCCTCTTGCTAGTAATATATAATAAGAGTAGAGAGTAGAGGATATGGCACTGGGCTGCCGTGTTTCATGCTCCTCCGTCGTACTCCAGTGGAAAACTTGAGTATACCGCACGGTTCTTTGCTCCTCCTCAGGTCGTCGGCACATTTATACGAGCAGTCAAATCACAAGGCCCCGCCTTCCAGCAGTAATGAGCCGTCAAATCACAAAGGCCCTCGCCTCTCGTGAAAAGGACCAAGCTAGACTGCCCCGCCCTCTAGCCTTTTAAAAATGTATACATTTGTACAGTAGTAGTATCGATGGATTGCGCCATGGAGCAAAACTAACAAGATGTAATTAAAGAAAAAGGTGGTACATATAGAGAGCGCTCGTCGCCAAATTATGCATATACTATATGACACTACCCACTATGAAGGTACTAGTAACATAGACTAGTAACTAGTATATGCTACTCTCCACTATAACCAGCCAAAGTCGAGGCACGGATACCAACGAGGGCCTGGTTGTGTCTATACTTGGACAACTCACCCGACTGCATGCGCACCAGGAAGCCGAAGCTCGTGTCGTGTTGGTGCTGTGTGCAGCCCGCACATTAACCAAAACCTCGCACCTCCATCTTAGCCTCCGCGTTTTAAACTTCTCAATCTCAAGGCCAAGGAGAACCATGAAACCTATGATAGAGCCAATCGGATGGTTGAGAACACTACAATTCGTAGCTACAGATGCGTGTGTGTGAGAGGACGAGTGCATGTGTGCACCTCTTCTCAGAGTACAACTGTATGTGGGTGGCATCGACCTAGGGAGCAGTGATGGTGCGTGCGAGAAGTCCCGAGAGATAGGTGTAATGCGTCTGAAAAAAGACTAGTCTATAGCTTGCCACGAGGCTATTCCTGTCGAATGCCAAGCGTAAGATATGTATCCGACGGTGCCAATTTTTGCATCTACATAGCAGTAGAAAAAGAACTAGTACCATGGCATATGCTACACCACGGCCGAGAAAATGTGCCGCTGTTACGCCATCCGGGAAAAGTGTCGCACTTCGAACTACAACCGTCAAGAAATTTTGAGCGCGTCTCATCACATTCCAAATTACTACTACCACGCTATATTTAATTGCAAACCTGTTCACACGGATCACAACCTAAATGGTTTCCCACTTAGGAGCGTATTAGTAGTACTCGGTTATAAATACTACTATGCTAAGATGACTGCACATTCCTCCTCAACTCCTCATCCACAAAAAACAATCAAGCCATAGCCAACGTGAGTTCTGGGTCGAGAGATTTCCACCAGGGAGAGGTGAGCATGGAAGAGGAAGCACGAGAGATGTCCCGCCTCACCGCAAAAGCAGCCGACATGTCCAGTCGCGCAGCGTAGCAGCACAGAGGTCCCGCCATGCCGCCAAAGCAGCACGGAGGTCCCGCCGCGCCGTCGATGTAGCAGACTGGTCCGTCCACGCCGCGGGAGCAGCAAGGAGGTCTCGTCACGCTGCCGAAGCAGTAGGGAGGTCCCGCCATGCCGCGGCGTCCTGGGAAAATTTCTCGTGGGCAGGGGAGGACTCTTACAGGCGCATGTATGCGATAGTCCATAGCTAGATGGATCAGATCTCCGGCTGGGCGAGGATGCAGGACGAGGCTACTGGCATCATCCGGCAACTAGGGGAGGGCAATGCGAAGCTCCAGGGCGAGTGCGGCCTGCTGAGGGCGAAGATCACCGGAAGGGCGAAGCAGGAGGAGGAGACCGCTGCCTTGTTGCAGAGGATGGGCGTCATCATCAAGAAACTTATGGACGAGAATGCCATGCTCTGCATCGAGCGCAACAGGCTGGTGGTGGAATCCATGGGTGGTGCCAAGCAGCGTATTAAGGACATGAAACTGATGAAAGAGATCATCGCCCGCCGCGAGAACTAGTCTCCGCGACCTGCGGCGCATAAAGAAAGAAGAGATCAACGAGCCAGATCATTGTATGCGTCTTCCTTCTTCTTTTGCCCTTCTGTATTTCGGGCATAGCCGCATGTGGCTTTTTTAATTATCTTCCTAATTATGTAAGACAATTATTATCCACTCTCGTTGTCCTTATATATATTCATCAGTCTTGCTATAAGTCGCAATAGATGCTATATAGGTCCGCCGGATCTTACATCAAGATCCGTGCCAAATTTTCTTTTCAGATTTTCTTTTTTCTCTCTTAAATCTCAGTCGAGTGAGACATTGCCACGCCATTAAACAGAGGCTCGGGCGCCATTAATGGAGACCTTGGGAGAGAGGTGGACGGCAGATGGAGGTCAAAGGCCTCGCACGCCTCCCGTACTCAAATAGCTACCCTGCACGGCACCTCCTAGCTAATAAAAAAGGGGACGTGTGGCGGCACGTAAATGGTAAATAGAACGCCCACGGTTTTGATAATACTTGTGTTTCCGATTGTAACATGACAACACATGTTCCAAAATGACTTTGTTGATTGTTAATGTGTGCGCCTTCGCAAATCGGACACCAAATTACCACAGCATGTTGGTGCCATGTCATGACACCAAGCCAAGTTTCATGATTTTCATGCGTGTTTCGGATTTACAGGAATTAAAAAACCAAGTTTCTCAATGTTTCCAGCCGAGCCATGACGCCCAGATGTTTGAATTTCATTCCCATTTCTGGCATGGGACCTAGAAATTTACCCGAGGACACACATGTGATTTTTCAACCAGCTTTGGTGCACTGGAGCATGTGCTTGTATTTAAAATTTGAATTATGCACACAAAGGTGACACGTTCCCTCTCAGAACCACGAGCCTTCTTGAGAGAAGCTCCGGTTTGCAAGAAACTTATACCAAAACTTGTTCCTATTCTGCAATTTTTTTTACCATGGCATGGTAGTACCATGACATGACACCATGCCAAGTTTCATGATTTTCAGGCGTGTTTTGGATTTACAAGAATTTTAAAACCAAGCTTCTCAATGTTCTCGACCGAACCATGATGCCCAGATGTTTGAATTTCATTCCCATTTCTTGCATGTGACCTAGAAATTCACCCGAGGACAAACATGTGATTTTTCAATCAACTTTGGTGCACGGGAGCATGTGCTTGTAGTTCAAATTCAAATTATGCACATTAAGTGACCAGAAACTCAATTAATGTATAAAAAGGCCAACGAACCCGGAATAATTCCAAAATTTAATAGGGCACTCATATAGTTCTATGTTGCCTCTGTAAAGAAAATCTGGGGGGAGGCAGTGTATATTGTTTCGCACACAAAGGTATAAAGAAATAAAGAAATTGGCATACCTATTTAATTCTTGGGTTCTTGTTATTTATGCCACTAGTTGTGTATCACTACTCAGTTTTGCCATTAAAAGTTACAACTACTCAAAAAATGCCATCGATCCGTGAGATGCCTTCTCAAAATTGCAATTAGATATCTAAAAATGCCATCGTTAAGTTAGATGTTTGCTCAGAAATGCCATTAGACATTGTTATTTTCACGTCAAACCCGTTGACCATGTTACATGACAAAAATAAGCCGATTCTCACAATGATAAGTTAATGGTCTCCAGCACAACACACCCCTCAAATAAAACTAAGCACCCTGGAATTCTTTGACAAAACTAAGCACCCTGGAATTCTTTGACAACTAAACTGCTGGCTATATGATGTTGGCCATATATATTATACGTATATAATGTGAAGAAACGAGTGGTAGTACTATACCAACTAAAAGATGAAATTTACGAAATATAACGAGAAAAAACATAACATAGTTCTGCTGGGGGCTCAGCACAACACACCCCTCAAATAAAACTAAGCACACGTGAAATTAAACTAAGCAACTAACCCGGTAGACACTGCATTAGAACCACCATGAGCAACAACACTGCCACCTTACTCGGACTCCTCATCCACGTCCTCGACCTCGTCCTTGTCCCTCTTCCTCTTGGCCGATACTTCTTTGCTGGAACCACACACTTGGCCCTTGCTCTTCATCCAACCCTTGTAGATATTGAAACAAAGGTAGCCATCCATTGCAGCGTAGTGGATGTGGTCTATATCTAGTACATACCACTCCCATGCAGGATGAAACTTGAATGGAGGTTTCTTCAGTGTACCATATGAAGGATGAACCATGGCTCCTACCAGGGTCAACATTGAAGGCTGATCATGGGAGGGCACCAGCCCTTTCTTCTGAAGGTCGAAGGGGTTGCCTACAACGAGGCCTATCTGATCCAGGACATCCCTATCATTCCTAAAGTCTACAGTAACGAATTTGACTCGGCCGTCCTTGAGGAAATTCTTAAAATCCTGGCACTCAACGTCGGCATGGCATATGTGGTAGACCAAGCATAAGTCATGCATGCAAACCTGGATCACAGCGGTCTTCTTCTTCTCTGCCTCCTTTAGATTCTTCTCGCTTCCCAGGACTGTGGTGTATTCAACATCTAGCCCAGCAACCCACTCATCATTTTATTTTTTGAACATGCGTTTGAAGCAAGCAAGGCATTCTTTGACCTTTGCGGAAGAACGGGTGTAGATGACATAGAACTCATCGCCGGTGATGATTTTAACCTTGTACTCACCGCCAATCATGGAGATTTGGGACGCCATGCATTTGGGAGGAGGGTTAAGATTAGTGGAACTGTCGTAATGTGAAAGGATGGGACAACTAGGAGCGGTTTATCGATTGTAAAAATGTCGAGTGGGGGCGCATGCGAATGGCAGGGTAGTGGCTTGCCTGGTGGATAAATGGATTCATGCATAGTACTATGGGGGCCCAATTAGATGTCATGTCTACTCGACGCCCAATTAAATGGCTTTCGATGTCATGTCAAGCGTCGGGAAAATTACAGGTGATACGAAGCTTTCCATTCTCCCATGATACGGGCTTCCGAGAGCCCTTGGATCTGAGATCGAACAGTTGCATGGCGTGATTCTAGACCTATGGGTGAATATCCTATCCTGGAGGATTATTCTGCAAATTTTCAGCAACTTAGCATGCGACCGTTCGATCTCAGATCCAAGGGCTGACAGCATCCCGTATCATGGTCACGCCTACCACGACCGTCGCCTCGCTCGTGCGATCGCGCCCTTGGAGATTTAACACGGTGCGTTAGGCTATCTGATGTTGGCATGTCATACATAGTCATCACTTAGTCACTCATACAACAAGGTTAGCTATAAGGTTGGCTATAAGAGTTTTTTTTGTTTACTTCTCTCTTTCTCTCTCTTTGTAGTATTTATTGCATTCTCCATGGAGTGACCTCTTCCAATGAAATGGTGCTTAGATGAGGTGCTATGGGCATTAAATGGCTTAGCAACTCAAGTCCACAATGCATAGGTGCTTAGTTTTTTGTTGCTAAGTTTGCTTCATCTAGGTACACGTGCTTATCATCGTTTCTTCCTCGGGTCACCAAACTAGTCTCTCTATTCTTAATTAACTTGCCACATCAGACATTATGCCTATGTGGCAGGCTTAGCACCTGTAGGATCAAGTACAATAGTGGGATATAAGCCCGCTTTACATGGCATTTTTGCATATGTGGGGGAAAGAGGCAAGGAAAAAGTGGAGGAGTGGGCTCTCAAGCAAGAGCTAGCCTCTACATGGTGGAGCATCGGGAGAGGCACCTATATGGAGGTGGTCAGGAATCGGGAGTTCAAGTCGGTCGTAGCACCGCAGTTAAAATGATAATGGCAAGTCAAATCACCGGGCCCCACCTGTCCGGCAATAACTCATTGTCAAATCACACATCCCTACGTTTGCAGCAGCCTACTCCCTCATCTTCTCACGTCTCTGTCGAACCAACTAGGCAGAACTGCCCAGCCTACCACGCGGGAAAAGCCCCGCCCTCGACTTTTAAATAGTACAACATACTAATTTTGTATCCATGGATTGCGCCATGGAGCAAAGCCTCAAGAAAATGGTGGTACACATGTACGGACTATACAGCACGCCCATCACGTTCGCCTCGCACCCCAGACGGTCGGTCGGTCTGGCACGCCGCTCTCCGAATGGAACACATGTCATATTGTGTTTGCACACACATGTGGGACCGCAGTTGAGAACCGACCATAGGCACACTCCTCAGCCCCGCAAGTCGGGTGAGTTAATAGAAGCACATACGTTGGTACCTGGACGATCCCTGCAAGACACGAAAGATCAGTTCGTCCATGCATGTGACCAGACTCGAGCAGACACGCCTGGATTGGCTATCGTCTACATATCATGCAGGCTGTGTTGTACAGGGCTATAGTTCTGGTTAGAAATCTAAAAAAGGTTTCTTGTCATCTCACAAAATTAGGTGTCATGTGCTTCGGATCACTATGAGGGTTAAACAGCGACAACTGAGTTGGGCTAGTCATTGGGGGCACATGCACGAAGACTACTCAGCTGCCATCTAGGTCAAGCCGGCTATGTTAATTAGGACATCTATCGACGGACCCCTTTTCTACGAGTTTATCTTTAATTTGAGCTTTGGTCCTCGTCTAGTTTGTCCGTCAGGATTCATCTTGTCTCCTTTGGGCAGTGAGGTTATGATTTCTTGTCATGTGGCATTTTTCATGTTATATGTTATAATCCGGTGCTTCAGATCAAAATGACGACAACTGTGCCTCCGGGGCACGTGCATGAAGACTTCTCGACAGTCATTGTCGAGGTCAAGCCGGGTCCGGCCGGTAGACAAAAGAAAACTAGTACTCCACTATATAGGCAGGAGCCTCCGCGCTTGCTTGCTAGTGTTGCTCTCTTCACACTGTCTCATCCTCTCCATATCTAAAGACGACAGTGGTGGCCACACTCTCTCTCTCTCTACTCACCGCTGGTCACAGATCCAGCCAGATCCTCTCCGCCGGGGAAGGTGAGAAGGTGCAACATTCACGCGGTCGTCCTCGGCGACGGGCTCTTACCCACTGCCGGCGTGTCCCGATCAGCGTGCCTTGCCGTTCTCTCCCAAGCATCGCTGGCGAGGGAGGGCCTCCCACCCCTTCTTCCTTGCTGCCGTAGTGTGGGCAGATCCGGCCTCTCACCGCCCACCTAGCGACATCCTGGGGACCCTCAGGTATAACTTCCTTAGAAACCGGCCTTGCTCTACTTCCCGAGCTCCTGACGTCGTTGCATTTGTATCTTTTACTATTTCTCAGCCCCTCTCGTGTAGATAGGATCGAAAACCACCTAATTTTTTACTGTTAAGAGGTAAAACTAGTTCATGCACTCGAATCTAGTAGTACTTGGTTGAAACAAGGAAGAAAGGGGGTGGGGTGGGGGAAGATTTGTTACCTGAATCTAGGACTTGGTCGAAAGAGGAAATAATGGGGGTGAAAAGTAGCAGAGACTGGCTATCCAACTGGTCTCTAGGTCTAATAGGGAAATAAAGGGAACACAGTACAAACTCAATATAAACCCGATCTATTGGTTGAAAAAGGAAAGAAAGTGGGGACTGGGGGACAAGTCAACAGAGTAAGTCTAGCACTAGATTTGCTAGCTTCACACAGTATAAGGTGGCTATATACCAAACAAAAATGGGACCAACCTAGATTCCTCTTATGATGTTTGTTGCCCCGAGCCGCTCTTATGTAATGCCACTGGTAAAATGTAGCAGTCGCACTGTTAAAAGTAAGGACATGTTAAACCAATGTTGTTTTCAATGTAATGCCTCCAGTAATATGAATCAATGGCACTTTTTTCATGTCCTGCTAAATTTCCCATTAAGATAAGTTGCTTCTTTTCATTAGAGATGCAACTGTCCTGGTCCGCCTACTCTCCAGGAGCTTCACGCCCAACCTTGATGTTGCTCAATTTTATTGCAACTAATGAAGAAGAAGCTCTGTGGGTTTCGTTTTCTGATGGAAATGGAACCGGGGCTGGAGCCCTTTTCTTAAAAAAGAAGAAGAAGCTGCTAGCTCATGGGACATTGCTTCATTTTAGGTGAACTGCACCAAAAGGTCCCATGAATTGAATCATCCATGTTGGTGACTGGTGTCATCCCTTCTACGATGGCGTTGACTGCAGATATGGTTCCCATCACGAGGTATGTTCCTTTTTGGTCTGACTGTTTGCCAAAGATCCTGCATGTTGATCCTGCTCTTGTGCTACTGTTTTGGCACTGCCATGATAAAGCAGTAATGTTATTATTTTGCACCTTAATCTAGTGGCACTATTAATTTGAGGCAATGTTTTGGCACCGCTAGTGCCACTGTTTTTTATATATCGAAAGAGGGGGTTCCCTCCGATTTCATTAAAGAAACCCAACCATAGAGAACCATTATCCGACAACATCTCAGTGTAAACGGGCAGTTATGCAACTACTACTAGAACGGACTGAGTACTAGCAGGAGACAAGTTCGCCACATAAGCTAGGCAGGTAGGGGGACGCAGCACCAGCTCGACCAAGTTTGGATTACAACCCAAATGCTACCACAGAAACATCAGGGGGAAGATAGGGACTGAAAGAGCCAGCTTCAGCATCCCAGTCTAAGCACCCCCAGCCTTCATCCTTGCGATGCATGGTACACCTCATTTACCACCTGCTCGACCCTAGTGTCACTGATAAATGAAGTAATAGTACAGTTAGAATAGAGCAAGTGTCCTCTCTACCATTTCATTTCCAATGTAGATAAAGAAAGTGCTTCTCTTTGTTAATTTATGTTTCATCAACTAGTCCCATTGTTAATGTTTAAGCGTTTCTGCACACTAGGGTGCTTAATTTTAGTTGATCTGCACAAATATAGAGATTTGAATGTCTCAAGGCCCCTCCTTGTACTACCGCTATACACTGATGTTCATCACTGGCAGAAGGTGTATCAGGGAGACTTGGGTCGATTTCCTGTATGATGTAATATTTTCTTCTGTTTATTAGTGTATGTTTCATCAACTAGTGCCACTATAATGTAATCACGCCTTTTCATTATCTATGCAAATAGGGTTATTCAGCTGCATTTTGGTGGAACTGCACAAATGTACAGATGGAACCGGCATATATGCAGAGTGCGAGGTGCCAAGTAAAAATTACTGACAGCAACCCTGCTCCATCTAAGCATTGGCATCCACCACCATCAGTGGGATGTGTGGCGCTCACTATGGACGGATCTTTCTTGGCAGCAAATCCTCTAACCAGATACTAGTAGCTTAGACTTTAAAAAATACTAGTTGTGTATATTGGCAGTTTTCTAGGGGTGTACTCTTTTCTGAAAGAAGCACCAATCTATTTTTCTTTATTTGTACATAGTGTCACAACTTTGACCCAAAGGTCCAGAGCTATTTTAGGGTGATTGGCGTAGTACTCGGAGACTAATTGTAAGCATGATTTTTATTAGTTGTCACACTAATTGTAAGCATGAGCAGATGGAAGATTAGGTTAGTGCGAAGCATACCTTAAACCCTACCGACGCCGTTGAAATGAGGCGAGCATCGAGGGAACCGTGGAGAACGGCGGGGAAGTGACGTCGTGCCATCTGGCCTCCTCTTGCGGTGGGAGAACGAATACTCCTGTGGCTCCGGCTGGCTCTGCACCCTCACGAACGGCACACCATACTCGATCGATTTGTTATCCTCTGGGTGCTCGACCTTCGACCTGTACGCCCACCACCTCCGTCTGACTTTCGCCTCGGGCGAATCTGTCTGCTCCATCGCCCAGAGGAGATACTCGATGAACTCGAAGGACTGTGGTGTGACTGCCGCCGAGGAGTACATTGTCGCCCTCATCACCGTCGTCTCGCTCTTTTGCATACATTGCCACATGGCCCTCACCGTCCTCGAAATCTCCCACTCATTGTCAAACCAAGTAAGGATCTCCTTTAACCTGGCTAACTTTGCCTGGTCACCGCCGGTGATCTGCCTGATTCGCTGCTGCATCCCCTCCATAGATGTCCTTCTGAGTGGTCTGGTTCTAGCTTTGGAAGATGGGAGGAGAGACGATTGTCTTGCAATAGAGAAGAGGGAGAGGCAAGACGGTGGTTTTGGAATGGAGATGATGGAGAGGAGAGGGGTGGTTTTGAAATGGAGAAGAGGGAGAGGTGAGATGGTGGTTTTGGAATGGAGATGATGGAGAGGAGAGGTTCCCCTGCCTTTCGGTCGCTGACAGGTGATTCTCAGAGAAGAAACTGCAAGTTTTAGTTTCAGATAACAAACTCCAAGTTCAGTTTTAGATAAGAAACTGCAACTTTCAGAGGGAGAGCATTTATATTAACACGGCCTTTTCAAACAGTGTTAACATCATGCTGGAAGTTTTATTCATGCTCGAAACTGGAACTACCCGCCAGTTAACATCATGTTGATCAACATTCTTGCATAGCACATCTTCATATGATGCACAATCAAAAAGATATGCTATTTTCAAGATGCCCACACAATGTCAAGTGTGCGAAAAACAGAGAAAACGAGGGATGAAGTTTTGGCAAGTGTTGGACGTGGTGTGCGTAGATGACAATTGGGACCCACATGTCAATAAAGGCAGAGGCAAAAAAATTGGAGATATTTTCTCTGCATAGGTGGAATCGAACCCGGGCGGAACAGCTGTCGGGTAGTGTCACTCGGCCACTAGGCTAGTTTAGTTGTTTTGTTACTAATAAGGCACTTCATCAGGTGGCCGGATCTTCTCATGCGCCTTTGTGCGCTCACCGTGATGCCGCTGTCTGCCATTGTGAACATGCTGAACAAACAAGAGGAATCTGGAGAGGACTGTACGTGGAGAGGCGGACAGTCGGGACCCACCAGGTCTATGGCCGTACGCAAGCAAGTGCCTCATCGAAAAAATACTTGCTCCTAATTCTATACTGACGTTGGGGCCCACGGGTTTGTCAACATAGTTACATTTTTAGGTGCTTCAACATAGTTACTATAGGAGATAAATTCACAACGAAGCCGGGGAGCTGGCAGGTATCATTTATTATCACTAGGGCAGCAAGTATCAGCTGGGTTTTAGGCTGCCCCGTCTAGGCTTTCTTTTTTAACATGCGCAGCCCACGACCTCGGATGGGAGGTCCATAGGCCTGTTTGTATTTTCTTGAGGGTCGTCATGTATCGAACGGCCCATGGACCTCCCATCCGAGGTTTTATTTTTCCTGAAACATCGGCATCCCAATTTATGTATTTTTTTGAAGAAAACACAAAGGTCTGTTCTATTTTTCTATATAAGAATAGGAACGCCTGGTCCAACTTATGTTTCCCTTCTAACTATATTATATATATTTAAATTAATTTATACGTTAATGTTATTATATATTATTGTTATTGTCATCATATATTTAACAGATACTTACATATGTAAGAAAACAATACCCCACATCTAATTAACTTATAAAATAATTTCTTAACAATAAAATCCTGGATTTTTTTGGCAACAAAAATCCTGGTGATTGTGTACAAAAGCTTGGTAAGATTTAAGGACCAATGTAATAATAAATCACTTATTATTTAAATATATATATATATATAACAAAATGCTCAGCCCTGTTTATTTTTTGATAACATTGCTGCGCCCACCCCAACATTATAATTAGAATAAGCCCAGCAAAATTGTGTATTTCGAGAAAGTGCAAATGGCCTATAATTTTTTAGGAAAAACATAAATGGGCCGCATGGATGCTACATTATTTGTTCACCCAGCCCAACTAATGGACTGTAATTCAAAAAAAGATCAAATGGACTGTAAATTCTACCCCGCAAAAAAAGACAATAAATTCTGAAAAAATGGGTTGAATATGTGCCACATTTTTGGAGGCTAAAATGTGGGCCAATAGGTCGAAGCCAATGCAAGTCATTGTCATCTTAGTCAACAAATGATTCTGACATCGTTAGCCATTGGATTTACATCCAACGACCGGCATCCATCTTCAATCTCCCGTCTTCTTCCTCCGGCGCCGCCGGGACCACCTGCTCCCGCCTCCTGCTGCTAGCAGCTCTGCTTAGCACGCTTCGTTGTGAAGCGCTACTCCACCGTTGGCCAGGCCATCCCTCCACCCCTCCACACCTCCTGTTCTTCTCCACCGACTGCCAAACCACACCGCACCAGAACCAGTTAACCCTCGTACACCTCCCCGTCTACGACTCTACTCTCGCGTCTTCCCATCTCCGGCTCGTTGTTGTCCGGGGTCTCGCCGTCGTCCACCACCTTGGATGCGCTCGGCGTGGAGTGCTCAATGTGGTCAACGAACGACACCATCAGAAATTGACTGTGCGTGGAGAGGCTGACAGTTGGGTCCAAGGCCGCACGCAAGGAAATGCCTCCTTATTACGCGCAAAATAATGATTCCTCCACCTGACAGCTGGGACCCACCAGAAGGGCCTCTGTATTTCGCGAAAAATGTTCCCACCGCTGACAGGTCGGACCCACCAGCTATATCTTCTCACACAAGGAAGTGCCTCCTTATTATGCACAAAAAATGAATACCCCCTACTAGCTAGGACCCACAATAGTGGGAGGCTGACTTGTGGGCCAACTAAGTTGACGGGGACGGAGGGCTTTGTCAACTTAGTCAATATGAACGATTCTAGCTCCAGTGACCGTACGATGTCCATCCAATGGCCGTAGTGCTTCTTCAACCTCTGGTCTTCTTGCTCCAGCCGTCCAAAGTAGCACCGGTCGTGCCTCGTGCTCCTGCCTCCCGTGGCCGGCTGCGATGCCGCGGAGGCCTCACCGCCCCCTACTACTCCCACCGCTGGCCAGGCCATCCCTCTACTCACCCACACCCCATGTTATTCTGCGGCACCCCACCCCTCATACTCCTCTACGCATGGGCATCCAATGTCGCGTCTTCCCCGGCTCCGCGTCGTCCCCTTCCTAGGCCTCGTCGTCGTCCACCGCCCTGGTGCTCTCGGCGCGGCATTGTCAACATGGTCAAGGAATGACTTCCATCGGACGTGGATTGTACGTGGAGAGGCTGACAGTTGGGTCCACGGAAGCGGCAAGGAAGTGCCTCCTTATTACGCGGAAAATAATGATTCCTCCACCTGACAACAGGGACCCACCGGACGGGCAACCTTATTTCACGAAAAAAACATTTCCCCCTGACTGCTGGGACCTACGAGCGACATCTTCACACGCAAGGAAGTGCATCCGGGCAAAAAAAAGATTCGCCCCCTGACTGCTGGGACCCACCAGCTACATCTTCGCACGCAAGGAAGTGCCTGACGGTCGGGACCCACCTGGTTGTAGCGTATGTAGTGTTTTCATTCTGGTCGTGAACATGTACGTACATACTGGTCGATGTATAGGTGCGCACGTGTCGTAGTAGAGGCGCGCACGTAGCATGACACGTACGTACAGCGGCCAGGGTGCAAGAAAGTAAATATGTCCACGTACGTACATACGGGTGGGGTCTTGAATGCCTACTCACGCGTACGTACGGCCAGGGCTTGTGTACATGGCTGGATCAGAACGGAGAAACTGCGTCGTCGTCGTGTTCATGGGGAGGCAACGGAATGCGTCATGTTCATCGGGAGGCAACGGAATGTGTGGGAGACAACCGGCTTGGACGGAACAGCCGATGGAAACGAGTCCTGGCGTACCGCAGAACAGAGGAAACGGCCTTGTGTTCGACCGGCCACGTTCGAAACGGGATCATGTTCATCGGGAGGGGTCTGGCGTACCGCAAAACGGAGGAAACAGACCTCCTATGGTCGAAATGGGGGTCATGTTGATCAGGAGGGGTGTGGCATACCGCAAAACAGAGGAAACAGACTTGTGTTGGAGTGCTATGGTCGAAACGAGGGTCCTGTTCACCGGGGTGTGGCGTACAGCAAAACGGGACTCCACGGGATACTGTTCATTTCCACCGTCGACCCCCTGCAGCCTCCATGTGCTACTACTCATCCATCGTCGACATCCTCCAGCCTCCACATGTGATTGTTCATCCACGGGCTCCTGTTCATCCAGCCTCCACCGCGCGCTACTCCACCGGCTACTGTTCTCCACGGGCTCCTGCTCAACCACCCCTCCACGGGCTACTGTTCATCCAGCCCTCCACCATCTACTGTTCACCCAGCCCTCCATGGGGTGGTCCTGTTCATCCAGCCCTCCACGGGTTCCTGTTCATCTAGCCCCAACTGGCTCGATCGATCGGGGTCCTGTTCATCCAGAGGCAACACCACGGGGTCATGTTCATCCACCCCCACCGGGAACTGTTCATCCAACCCCCCAGCAACGCTCACTGTTCATCGAGAGGCAACACCACGAGGCCCTATTCATCCACCTCCATCGGGAACTGTTCATCCAACCCCCCCCCCCCAGAAACGCTCACTGTTCATCCAGAGGCAGCATCGACCGGCTTCAGTTAGCAGCAGTAGCGAAGGAATCGCTCGATCGGGTTCAGTTATGTAACACCCACGATGCGGCTATATCTCCCACATGTCGGAGCACGACTTAGAGGCATAACCGCATAGTAGGCATGTCGCAAGAGGGGTAATCTTTACACATCCCATGTACAGAAATAGAAAGGGATAAAGAGATGGCTTACAATCGCCACTTCACACAATACATAAATATAGCATTACATCATCCAGAATACAATCAAGGTCCGACTACGGAACCAAAATAATAGAAGACCACCCCTAATGCTAGATCCCCGATCACCGCGACTGGGCTCCACTACTAATCAACTAGAAACGAAACAACACCACGAACAAGACCTTCATCAAGCTCCTTCTTGAGCTCGGTTGCGTCATCTGCACGGTTATCATCAGCACCTGCAACTGGTTTTGGAAGTAATCTGTGAGTCACGGGGACTCAACAATCTCACACCCGCGAGATCAAGACTATTTAAGCTTATGGGTAGGGAAGGGGTAGTAAGGTGGAGCTGCAGCAAGCACTAGCATATATGGTGGCTAACATACGCAAATAAGAGCGAGAAGAGAAGCAATGCAACGGTCGAGAAGCTAGAAGTGATCAAGAAGTGATCCTGAAACTACTTACGCACAAACATAAATCCAAAACCGTGTTCACTTCTCGTACTCCGCCGGAAAGAGACCATCACGGCTACACATGTGGTTGATGCATTGTAATTAAGTTAAGTGTCAAGTTCTCTACAACTGGCTATTAACAAATTCCCATCTTCCCATAACCGCAGGCACGACTTTCGAAAGTTCAAACCCTGCAGGGGTGTCCCAACTTAGCCCATCACAAGCTCTCACGGTCAACGAAGGATATTCCTTCTCCCAGGAAGACCCGATCAGACTCGGAATCTCGGTTACAAGACATTTCGACAATGGTAAAACAAGACCAGCAAGACCGCCCAATGCACCGACATCCCGATAGGAGCTGCACATATCTCGTTCTCAGGGCAACACCGGATGAGACATCCTACGAGTAAAACCAAACCTCAAGTTTCCCCGACGTGGCCCCGCAGTCTACTCGGTTCGGACCAACACTTAGACAAGCACTGGCCCGGGGGGGCTTAAAATAAAGATGACCCTCGGGTTGGCCGACCCGAGGGAAGGGTAGGTGGTGGTGAGGCAAATGTTAAAACCAAGTTTGGGCCTTGCTGGAGGAGTTTTATTCAAACCGAACTGTCAAGGGGTTCCCATAACACCCAACCATGTAAGGAACGCAAAATCAAGGAACATAACACTGGTATGACGGAAACTAGGGCGGCAAGAGTGGAACAAAACACCAGGCATAAGGCCGAGCCTTCCACCCTTTACCAAGTATACAGATGCATTAAAGTAAATAAGATATATTGTGATATCCCAACAATAACCATGTTCCAACATGGAAGAAACTTCATCTTCACCTGCAACTAACAACGCTGTAAGAGGGGTTGAGCAAAGCGGTAACATAGCCAAACAACGGTTTGCTAGGAAAGGTGATTAGAGGCTTGACATGGCAACATGGGAGGCATGATGTAGCAAGTGGTAGGTATCGTAGCATAGCAAAAAGAGCGAGCAACTAGAAAGCAAAGATAGAAGTGATTTCGAGGGTATGGTCATCTTGCCTGAGATCCCGCAAGGAGGAAGAACGAGTCCATGAAGAAGACAAATGGACGAAGTCAAACGGATCCTCACAAACGCGACGTTATCGGAACTAACCCGAAGAAGCAACACCGGAAAGGAGCAAACAACATAGTAAACTGCCATCACATAAACGTGGCATGATGCACAACCAAGTATGATGCATGTCCGGTTTAATGAAGCATGGCATGGCAAAGTGCAACAAACAACACTACAAATTAAGTGGAGCTCAATATGCAACAGAGTTGCATATTGACGAAAACACCACATGACTTATTTAGTTCTCTCCCATTTATATACTCAACAAAATTAAATGTTGGTTAGCATGGCAAGAGTTGAAGCAAAAGAAAACTACCTATCTAGGCAAGTTTAAATGAGGCCGGAACAGCAAACAACAAATCCGAAAACTCCTCATGTGCAATATTAGGTTTGGTCCTATTCAGCCCTAAACCATATTTTAGAGTTTCTAAACATGCAAAGAGATGCCAACATGTTAAACTATGCATTTTTCTACCCCATTTACATATAAAGTTTATTTAAAACCCAGCTACGGTTATTAAGTTATGAATTAAAGCATTTTAACATGGCATAGGAGCAAATTTAACCAAACAGCATTTTAAACATTTTAAACATGTGAGAAATTTGGAGATTATTAAACTATACAGAATTCTAAGCATTTTACATATATAACTTATTTACATGTGATGCACGGTTTGTGAGATATGATATGCATGAAGTATGAGGGCTTTTCTGCAAAACTGCCAACTCTGGAAAATTGGACAAAATCGAAGAACGGGAAAAAAAACAAAGTCGGGCTGAAACTAGCAGGCCCAGAAGTGCACAGGGATCTGGGCGGCCGCTCACCAGCGTGGCCACTGGGCCGGCGCGAGCTGGGCCTGGCCCGGTCGGTGGGGATGCAGGCTGGACTGGCGCGACGCTGGGCCTCTCAGGCAGATCGAAGCGGAGGTAGGGCGAGGTCAACGCGAGGCAAAGGGGTCCCGGCGCTGGCGGGTACTAGCGGGATCTGGGCCTGGTGCGGCTTGGGTCAATGCATGTAGGACGCGCGGCTGGCTCGTCCTCGACTCGTTCCTGCAGCAGGGACCGAGCAGGAGCTCGATGCGGACGACGGCAACGAAGAGCTTGCCGGATCCACCTGATCCAGGCGAGGCAGCGGCAGGGGAGGCCGGAAACGGGTAGGACAACGGCGGCGGCACCCAGATCCGGTGGCCAGGGGAAACCTTGAACATGGCGGGAGAGAGAGAGGTTAGAGGGAGGAGGAGAAAGAGACGGCCAGGGAAAAGAGCAGCGCGGCGGGGTACTGGCCTGGTCGGCTTGTCCGACGATGGCGCTCGCCGGCGACGAGGTAAGGAGGAGGATGTGGAGGTTCGGCCGGCGTGTGGATGCACCAGATCAAGCGGGACGAGCTCGATGCGGCGTACAGGCGACGGTGGAGAGATCCGGGCCTGGACGGGCCCCGGATGGGCTTCACGGGCCATGGCGGCTGGTGGTGGAGGAGGCGCCAAGTGGCTGCGGGGGAGAGGGTGGCTTCGGAAATTGAGGAGTGGGGGTAGGTGGCTGGCGGCTGAGAGGTTAGGGGAGGGTCTAGGGGTAGGTTTAGACTAGGGTTTGATCTGATTTAGTAGGCGGTGGACTATATATAGGTAAAAACAATTGAGGTTGGACCCTCCGATCGTAATCGGGCGGTTGAGAAAAATATATGTTAGGAAGTCCAATTAACAAAATGGAGATGTTCTGTAGATGTTTGGGGATGTTCTGAGTCCAACGGTGACAACTGCCTAGGTCGGGTTCGCGGAAGTTTCGGACACGCATGCGAGGGAGTTTGTGCTCTGAGCAAAGAGGGGTTTTCGGACCGTGCAAACGCATCGGACGGCTCCGGGCGCGAAGACGGGTAGGCATGGGCCTAGGTGGACTGTGGAGAGAGGGTTGGTCTGAGAGAAGAGGGGAGAGATGCAGCCCGACACGGTTTCCGGAGACCGAAAACGTCCGACAAAAAGACCGGTTATACTACCGCTATAGTTAACCGTTGGGGCATCAAACGAACTCCGAACGCGATGAAACTTGGCAGGCGGCCTACCTACAACATGAAAACACCGCATGAAACCTTTCAACCCATTCCAAGAACATTTTTCGGCCACTTATAAAATAATATTTCGGAGGTGCCGCGGGCACGTGCAAGTGTGTCCGGGCTCAGAACGGACAATGGAAAGAACGAAGAGACCGGGACGGATGCAAGCTGATGCAACACACAAGCGAATGACATGGCAATGACGGCGAATAACTGGAAGACACCTGGCGCATTGGTCTCGGGGCGTCACAAGTTAACAGCCATCGATCAATCGCCCGAATTCAGTAACGCGTAGCCTGCAGTGCAATCGCTCGGGTTCAGTTAGAGCCCAACGCCTCGCTCGGGTTCAGTTAGAGCCCAGCGCCTCGCACCCACGCGCGTGCGTGTACGAGAGAAACGTGCATCGCTCGGCCCCGACCACCCACCATAACCGGGAACACCCTGATATTTTCCTCGCCCTCGCTTCTATCATGGTTTTTTCTGTCATGGACGGCCCAAAGAATGTCATGCAGTTGCGTCTCTGGCCCGCCCAGGATGAAAAGCCCATTTTCTGTCATGATTTTTTGTCATAGAAGTAGGACCCCACCACATCTATGATGATACCGTGTTTTTTCACAATTGTTGTCATAGAAGTGTCATAAGTATGACAGGAAAAAAATTCGTTCGGCCCAAAATGCCACGGATGTGTCTTTTTTTGTAGTGTTATTGTCAAAATGAGCCATAAAAGATGTAAAGAAGTCATTTTTGAGATATGGGATTGGGCTTAACTTATTTCGCATTGGAGGGGTGTTATGGGTAGAAGCTCACTAAAAATTTAAGGGAAGGGGAATAGTGAAATGACTCTGTTGTCTGCCTATATTACACTCAAAATGCAACTGCTCACGCCCGCGTCACACCTGACCCTCAAGTAAAAACAAACACGCAAGCGTTCATTTCCCTGCCCGCTTGCATCTCCTCTCCCCTTTCCCTCTACCTCGATCCCCTGCCTGCAGCACTAGGGTTCCTCCAGCGAGCCGTTGCCACTGGTCCCATCTGGCCTGGTCCTCGATGATGCTCTGTCCATCTAGGCTACATGGCCAGCGGGTAGGGCCAAATCTCCCCGGCTGCTCCTCCCTCTGGCACCGCCCCTCATTCTCATGGTCTCCAGCAGCTTCTCCACTATGGTCCGTCCAACGCACTACTCTGGCGGGTGCCGCACAACTATGGCTGATGCCACACTGCGGCAGAAGGCACCTTATTCCCCCTCCCCTCCTCCCAGGCCATGGCATTGAGGTGCTATTGAAGGATGAGCTCATCCAACAAGGTGAGGATCTCTTTTGATTTTTTTTGCCAAATTTTCATTCTGATCCACTATACGATGAATTGCTATGAGCTACTTTTACTGCTGCTATATTGTGCATTGTTATGAGCTGCTCCTGCTGCTGCTATATGATGAATTGCTATGAGCTGCTACTGCTATATGATGAATTGCTATGAGCTACTGCTGCTGCTATATGATGAGTTGCTATAAGCAGCTCCTGCTGCTGCTATATGATGAATTGCTATGAGCTTCTCCTGCTGCTGCTATATGATGAATTGCTATGAGCTGCTCCTGCTGCTGCTATATGATGAATTTCTATGAGCTGCTGCTGGTATATGATGAATTGCACATTGCTTCTGTTGTATGATGAGTTGCTATCAGCTGCTGTTGCTATATGATGCTTTTAGGTGGTGCTGCTATATGATAATAATAACCAGCCACTTGGACCATCAAATTTCAATAAATAATTGGTCTTCATTTAAATGTGGGTCATGCGTTCTTCGTTTAAATTAGGCAATGGGCTCTCTATGGACGACATTGACCAAAGTAGATTGTGCGAAGTAGATGGTATCTTTGTATTTGCATTTTGAACAAATAGTGATGGTCTGTTTTCCTATCATTTTAGTTACAGCACTGGGTTCAATTTGTGATGTTTGCAAGTCAAATTAATTTTCATACGGGTAGCAAAATGACAAAATATAATGCAATCTAGACTTTTCACTGATCATACCAAAGATAAGCTGAAAAGGAAGGCAATGCAAAGAACTGGTTGGCTTATTACCTGGAGCTTATATTCACAGGTGCTTATTTTCTTAGGATAACTCGTAATAACTGTCCCTAAGAAACTTGTCCAATATAACTAACATACAAATAACATGTCATGATGATTGCAATGGAGGAGTGACCTACCATAGCACACTATATAGGCTCACCATTGCCTCTCCTTTTTTGTGATGTTCCATGAAATTTCCACATACATCTTGTACTTTTTCACTGTGTCACCCTATCTGCAAGTTGACACGGCTAATTTCAGACATCTCTACATGATAATGCATTGCATATCCCCTGCACATATTTAAACCACCAATTAACGATTGTGTGCGTAGCATAAACTAGCCATTACTCTGTGTGCTAGACTAGCAGGCACTCTAAGGGAGCCTAATGTAGTGCACTGGAATTCCTACATGCCACATACAATTTTGTGTGATGTACTACCTCTATTCCTAAATATATGTCTTTGTAGAGACTCCAATATGGACCACATACAGATGTATATAGATGCATTTTCGAGTGTAGATTCACTCATTTTGCTCCGTATGTAGCCTATAGTGGAATCTCTAGAAAGACTTATATTTAGGAATGGAAGTACGAGGCAGTATCATGTATGACATCTACATATCTAATTTAGCAACCAGTAGTAGAAATCATTGTCTACACAAAGGGGTTACTGGTCAAAAATCCTAGCAGAGCACGCTGGCAGGCACACAGCAATACAAGAGAGAGAGAGACGCACTTACAAGATCATAGCAATGCCTTAGTCCAGGATCTTGGTTGGCCAAGCTGTTAGATCTAGAAGAAACATCACCCTTGTAGTTTTTGCCAGCTGCATAACAGGTAACAGCGACCTGTTAGTATATTTGAAGTACATCGGGTAGGTGATGCTGGACGGGTTTAGAGGTGACAAGTACCTAGGCCGTGGCGGGTGCTTGGCATCTTGCCAAACGGTGGGAATCAGGTTAGAAACGTCAAGGTTGATGATGCTATGCTAGCTGTCAGGGTCCGGTAATGAGATCTAGAACCGTCGAGTAGGGTGTTTGTCGAGCGGCTCTGGTAGGGTGGACTACGGTGTAGGCGAAGTGGATCTGTGGCCGTGGACGAGGGCGTCGGTGAAGCTGCTCCGGTGGTTGGGTTAAGGATGGTGTCGACGATGCAGATCTGTGGTTGTGCATGGGGCGTCAGAAGCTGCTCCGGTAGGTTGGATGAGGGTGCGACGAAGCGGATCTGAGGCCGTGGACTTGTGAGTTGGCAAAGCGGCCCCGGTAGGGTTGAGAACGGTATAGGCGAAGCTACTCCGGTAGGGTTGACGATGGTGTCGGCGAAGCGGCTCCGGTAGGGTTGAGGAAGGTGTCGGCAAAGAGGATCAAAGGCCGTCGACGGGGCTGTCGGTGGGGCGGCTCCGGGAGGTGTGGACGAAGTGTCTCCGGTGGGGAGTACGAATGAGCCACTATAGATGCCATGCGGTTGACAAGAGTACCGGCGAAGCAGATCCGGCGCCATGGAGAAGGCCGTCACTGAATGGGTTGTGGTACAGTGGTGGATGAGAAGTCTACTTGTTTCTAGTGCAGGTGGGAGGGGTAGATGCGGCTGCAGAAGCAGATCCCGCAAGGTGGATGCCGCTGGTAGTGAATGGGCTCTGGTACACCGGTGGATAAACAGTCTAGGGTTTCGAGAGGGGAGGGGTAGAAAGGTCGATGGAGTACGGAAGGCGTGATGTAAGATGCTCTGGTGATGTGGAGTTAGTCATTTTTGTGGGAGGGGAGAGGAAATGGGGGTGTTGTGTGGTGGGGGAACCGGAAGTTACCAAATCAGCCCCGACCTATTATGTAGATGAGGGCGGCGGAGGCGGCGCTCGCCAGGGAGGACGGCAGCACCGACGGCATGGAGGATGAGGCCGACGCGGCCGCGGAGGAGAGGGAGCTCACCAAGTGGGCGGAGTCTACCGGGGAGGCCAGCGGCACCGGCGATGAGGCTCCCCTCGTTGAAGACGCGGGCGACGAGTCGTCCGAAGAGGAGGTCGAGGTGAACGACCCCCCCAGCCGCGGGGAGGCAGCGCGTCCTGCGGCGGGCTACCTCTGGCGAGTCGGTCCGGCCCGGCAGGACCACTCAGCGGCAGCCGGCCCAGGGGCAACCCGTGCGCAAGACGAGGGCGATGAAGGTCGCGGTAGCGAAGAAGGTGGTGAAGGCTGCAGTGGCGAAAAGGACATCAACTGCTTCTTCCTCTTCCAAGCGGCACCGGACCCTGTCCCCTTCTCCTCCTCCTTCGGACAGCACCTTGGAGGCCGAGTTCGACCTCGGGTCCTTTAGCCTAGCAAGGAAGAGGAAGCTAGCGGAGGAGGAGGTGGAGAACGAGTAAGTATTCTGCCCCCCATCATCTCCTGACCTTACGTCTGTGTTATCTTCCTTTGATTTGGTGTCATCTTCACAGGGACACGGAGACGCTGGCACAGAGGGTGGCGAAGAGGGCCAAGGCCTCAGCGGGCGACAAGCCCCCTGCAGGTACTTCGCATACGCTGCTATTGGAGGAGACTAGCCCAGACAGCAGCCCCCGAAGTAGCCCCCGCTTCAGCCCCCAGCGTGAGTCCGCCACTCACTCCTTCAATGATGAGCCTTGGCGTGTGAATCTTTGATGCTGACCTTGCTGGGTTTGCAGGAGAAGAATGGCAGCATGAGGAGCCGCCGAGGGCCACCCCCAACATGTCGTGTAACGCCCCGAGACCGTTGCGCCATGTGTCTTCCAGTTATTTGATGTTGTTGCCTTGTCATTCGCTTGCGTGTTGCATCTTGCCATGTCATCATCCACATTGCATCTGCATGTTTTCAAAACTTGCATCCGTTCAGGTTCCCCAGTTCTCTCTGTTGTCCGTTCTGAGCCCAGACACACTTGCACGCCCCCACGGCACGTTCAAAATATTATTTTATAAGTGGTCGGAAAATTTTCTCGGAATGGGTTGAAAGTTGGCATGTGGTGTTGTTATGTTCTTAGTAGGCCGCTTGGCAAGTTTCATCGCATTCGGAGTCTGTTTGACGCCCCAACGGATAACTATAGCGACAATATAGTCGGTCAAACCGTCGGACGTTTTCGGTCTCCGAAAACTGTTGTCGGGCTTTCCCTCTTTTTCCCTCACTAGACCGTCTACACAGTCCAGTACCTACCATCAGGCCCAACCTAACCTCTCTCGTCAGCCCACGGCCCTCCTCGCGCGCACGTCCAAAAGTTGTCCCGGACCCGACCCGGGCAGTCATCATCGTTGGGTCCGGATCATCCCCAAACATCTATAAAATATCTCTGTTTTCTTATTTGGACTCCTCTAACCTTTTATTCTCGATCGTCCGATTACGATCGGAGGGACACGTTAGCCCCTAACCTAATCCATCAGCGTATATAATGGGGCAACCCTAAAAACTAGGAGAGATGTCCCATCCTTCCTCCTTGCCGCCGCCACACTCAAATCACACATCGGGATCCTCCCCGATCCCCTTCTCCTCGGTCTCCTCCTCCATCCAAATCGAACCAACCAAGCCACGCCGCTCTAATCCCACAGGAGCCCGAGCTCCCCTCATCCCCGAGCTCCACTCGAACCCCCTCCTGCTCTGCTTTGTCCCGATCACCGAGCCCAACAGAAGAGGGGATCCTCCATGTCGTGCTCCTCACCAAGCCCAGCCTTGTCGCCGGAAACCAGCATCGTTCCACCTCAACTTGCGGCCTCCACTGCTTCTCCTCGAGCCCGCAGGCACCAGCTTCCCCATGCCACCGGAGCGCAGCTGCCCTTCCGCCGCCATCGAGTGTCGGCCGTGCTCGAATCCCCGCGTTCCCGCCAACCTCTGCGTCGTCGAGCAGCAAGCCGAGCCCTTGCTTCCTTCTCCTTCTTTACTCTCTCTCTCTCTCTCTCTCTCTCTCTCTGCCCAAGGAGATCGAGCGAACACCCGAGCGTGCTCGTCCCTGAGCCCCGTGCGCCAGCCTCGACCTCCTCCTTGTTAGAGTCCCGCACAAGCCGCCGCTGCGGGTCGTCCTCCACTTCTTCCCCACCTTCGGTCGCTTAGTGCCGGCGAGCCCAGTCGCCGGTGAAGCACCACAGAAGCTCGTCCCACACGCCGCGCCTCACTGCATCACCGCTCGCACCGCCCCATCCCTGTAGCCTCCTCCTTCCTTGGTTCCGAGCAGGAGGGCACCCCCGCCGGCCAGCCAGGCCACTGGAACTCCCTCCGTCGCCGAAGAAATGCCAGCAGGACCAGCCCCGTCGCCCCTCTCCTTCCTTCCTCCACTTCTTCTCTCTCGCTCCCTCTGAAGGTGTCGCGACGCTGCCGTTCTACAAGAGCCTGCCAGCCATGGAGCTCCTGGAGGTTCCCGCCGCCTCCGCCTCGTTCCAGGGAGGGACGCCCTCGCGCCCGCTCTGACGCGCCATCGCCTAGATCTGCCGCCCTCCGCCAAGCTCCTGCCGCCGCCGCTTCCTTGCAAGTCCAGCCGCGCGCCCAGCTCCCTTGCTTCAAGCAAAGTCAAATCCTGCTTCCCCTGCGCGCGCTCCCTTCGTTTCGTTCAGATCGAGCAGGGTGCAGGGTCGCCCGCATTGACTCCGTCCTCGACCGCGCTGGCCAGCTGTGTGGGCTGCCAGGTGCGCCAGGCCGCCCGAGCACAATGTGAGGAGCTTTCCCAACCCAGTTCAGTTCTATTTCGGCCCATTTGTTTTTTTCTTTGTCCAGCGAATTTTGCAATTTATCCAGTGCATGCATATTTACAGCAAATGCCATTTTCTTGCATTGCTCATAATTAAATAACCATACATCGGAATTGAACAAACCTTATATGAAAAATGTTTAGAATCTTGTCTAGTTTCATTATATCCAACTTTCATGAATGTTTAAAATGGTCAAATTGTTGTTTGTTTAAATTTGTTCAAATGTCATGTTAAAATGCTTTAATTCATAACTAAATAACCGTAGCTCCAAACTTAATAATCTTTATATGTAAATGGGGTAGAAAAATGCCTAGTTTAACATGGTGGCTTTACTTTGCATGCTTAACAACTCTAAAATATGGTTTAGGGCAGAACATTACCAAACCTAAAATATGCACATGAGGAGTTTCCGGACTTGTTGTTTGTTGTTCCGACCTCATTTAAACTTGCCTAGATAGGTAGTTTTTATTTGCTCCACCCCTTGCCATGTTTAACAACATTTAATATTGATGGGTACCTAAACGAGAGAGAACTAAATAAGTCACATGGTGTTTCGTCAATATGCAACGGAGTTGCATATTGAGCTCCACTTAATTTGTAGGATTGTTTGTGCATTTTTCCATGCCATTCCTCATTAAACCGGACATGCATCATAATTGGTTGTGCATCATGCCATGATTATGTGATGGTTGTTTACCATGTTGTTTACTTCTTTTCGGTGTTGCTTCTTCGGGTTGGTTCCGATAACGTCGCGTTTGTGAGGATTCGTTCGACTACGTCCGTTTGTCTTCTTCATGGACTCATTCTTCTGCCTTGCGAGATCTCAGGCAAGATGACCATACCCTCGAAATCACTTCTATCTTTGCTTGCTAGTTGCTCGCTCTATTGCTATGTCACGCTACCTACCACTTGCTATATCATGCCTCCCATATTGCCATGTCAAGCCTCTAACCCACCTTTTCTAGCAAACCGTTGTTTGGCTATGTTACCGCTTTGCTCAGCCCCTCTTATAGCATTGCTAGTTGTAGGTGAAGTTGAAGTTTGTTCCATGGTGGAACATGGATATTGTTGGGATATCATTATTATATCTTATTTACTTTAATGCACCTATATACTTGGTAAAGGGTGGAAGGCTTGGCCTTATGCCTGGTGTTTTGTTCCACTCTTGCCGCCCTAGTTTCCGTCATACCGGTGTTATGTTCCTTGATTTTTGCGCTCCTTACTCTGTTGGGTGTTATGGGAACCCCTTGACAGTTCGCTTTGAATAATACTCCTCCAGCAAGGCCCAACCTTGGTTTTACATTTGCCTAACAACCTATAACCTTCCCTTGGGTTTTCGCGATCCCGAGGGTCATCTTATTTTAACCCCCCCCCCCCCGGGCCAGTGCTTCTCTAAGTGTTGGTCCGAACTAGAGCCCCTTGCAGCGCCACCTCGGGGAAACTTGAGGGCTGGTTTTAGTTGTACGGATTGCTCATCCGGTGTTGCCCTGAGAACGAGATATGTGCATCTCCTATCGGGATGTCGGCACATCAGGCGGCTTTGCTGGTCTTGTTTTACCATTGTCGAAATGTCTTGTAACCGGCATTCCGAGTCTGATCGGGTCTTCCTGGGAGAAGGAATATCCTTCGTTGACCGTGAGAGCTTGTGATGGGCTAAGTTGGGACACCCCTGCAGGGTTTGAACTTTCGAAAGTCGTGCCCGCGGTTATGTGGCAGATGGGAATTTGTTAATGTCTGATTGTAGAGAACTTGACACTTGACTTAATTAAAATGAATCAATCGCGTGTGTAGCTGTGATGGTCTCTTCCCAGTGGAGTCCGGGAAGTGAACACAGTTCTTGTGTTATGCGTGAACATAAGTAGTTTCAGGGTCACTTCTTGATCATTTCTAGCTTCACGGCTGTTGTGTTGCTTCTCTTCTTGCTCTTATTTGCGTAAGTTAGCCAACATATATGCTTCGTTCTTGTTGCAGCTCCACCTCATTACCCTTTCCTACCCATAAGCTTAAATAGTCTTGATCTCACGGGTGTGAGATTGCTGAGTCCCCGTGACTCACAGATACTTCCAAACAGATGCAGGTGTCGATGATGCTAGTGCAGGGGACGCTACCGAACTCAAGTGTGAGTTCGATGAGGATTCGGGCCATTACTATGTTTCTTTTCCGGATGATCACTAGAGGAGCCCAATTGGGACGATCGGGGATCTAGCATTTGGGGTTGTCTTTCTTTATTTTGGTTCCGTAGTCGGACCTTGTTTGTATTCTGGATGATGTATGGATTATTTATGTATTGTGTGAGTGGCGATTGTAAGCCAACTCTTTATCCCTTTCTTATTCAGTACATGGGATGTGTAAAGATTACCCCTCTTGCGACATGCCTACCATGCGGCTATGCCTCTAAGTCATGCCCCGACACGTGGGAGATATAGCCGCATTGTGGGTGTTACACGCCGCCCCCTCGACTACACCGCCCAGAGGGGCATCCCCGGCAAGGGCATCGACCACAGAGCTCACACATATGGAGGAGGAGGGAGCGAGCTTGGGTGTCGGTGGCTCTGCCCCGGCAATGAACGTTGGCGGGGAAGGCGCCACATCTTCCCAGCCTGGTGTGGGTAAGTTGTTCGCTTCTCGTCCCTGTTCTTTCTTCTTCTTTTTGAATCTTGATCTTGGCTCCGTCTCATTCCCCTTCTTGGTATCCAGGCCCTTCCTCGGCAGTCCGGGAGGATATCGACACCGTCATCGAGGAGGTCGCCAAGGACACTGAGGACGAGGCCAACAAGATTGCCGCCGAGGAGGCCGCCAAGACCGCTGCTGAAGAGACCGCCAAGGGGCCTGCCGAGGAGACTGGCAAGGGGCCTACTGGGGAGGGGTTGGTCAACGATCAACCTTCCTCCTCGGCTGCCTCTGGCTCGGGCAAATATTTGAAGGTGAGCGACGACATGTTCGTCCACCTCCGAGGAACGGCGAGCACAAGGGTGCCAATTGAGGGGGAGGTATTCAATGATGAGGCACTCGCCACCGCTGGGCTTGAGATTGTCGACGAACCGAGCGCCGGTGGCGGCGGTTCCCAAGAGGAGCAGCTCCTTCGAGCCATGAGCACCAACTTCTAGAAGCTCCAGGCGCTTCACCGTGCCTGCCTGGATAAGGCGAAATCCAGGATGGCGGTGGTGGACAAAGCGGAGGTGGACCTCGAGGAGCACGTCGCTGAGACGCAGGCCTGGTTCCGCCAGGCCCATGATGAACTGAAAGTTGCTCATCCTGAAGCAGGCTGATGTCGAGAAAGCCCAGGAGGCGGCGAAGGAACAGGCCGCCAAGGACGAGGCCGCCGGGCACTAGCACCAGGCCGAGCTGAACTCCCAGGAGGAGGACCTTGCCGCTCGTGAGGAGGTGCTTGCCGCCACACTCCGCGGCAAGGATGAGGAGGTCGATAAGCTCGTCATGTAGCGGACCCAGGAGCTGGAGCAGAGGCACAAGGAGGCACTCAATGCTCAAGCCCTGGTTCATGCCGGCAAGGTGGCGAAGCTAGAGGTGGAGCGGGATGGGCTGAAGGAATAGGTCCTGAAGCTGACGGAGGAGAAGGATGCGGCCAACGGCACTTTGGCGGAGGCGCATGCCATAGTCCTTGGCAAGGCCGAGCTGCTCTCCAAGGCCAACGACGCCATCAATGACCTGAATCTGAAGCTGGAGGGCCTTGAGGGGACGCTTTTGGAGGTCAGGGCCGGGGAAGAGACCCTGACCAAGGGCCTGGAGGAGGAGAGGCAGCTGAGGAGGAATGATGCCGCCGAACAGAAGGAGTACGCATAGAGCATATACTGTTGGGTCAGCCGCCTCGCCGACGTCGCCGGCAGGATCACCACGAAGTTGGCTGCCATGGGGATGCCGAATGTGAGGTACCTCCTAGAGCCGAACATGAGTCCCAATGCCAGACTGACCATGTTCTTCGAGGGCGTTCTTGGAGCCCTGGAGCAGCTCCGCTCCAACCGGGCAACTTATCTGGCGAACGAGTCCCGGAGGCTCTGCCGGGGCACCCTGACCAAGGTGCTCACCAAGGTGGCATTTTGTAACCCCACCGTAAACTTTGCCGACACGTTGGAGAGCTTGCCGGAGGAGGCGGACCTCGCAGTGCTCAAGGAGCGTATCAAGCCCATCATCTGTCACACCCTAGCTAGTTCATGCATTAGAGTGTTGCATCATGTTTATTCTTTCATCAGAAACCTGAAATGGGGATGACAGAACCCCTGACAAAAGTGATGCACATTTTCCTAGGTCATCCTAGGGTCTTTGAATTAAATCATAGATATTTGAATTTGGGCATTTAAAATTATATAAAATATTCAGATGCCCAAATATCTCCAAACTAAAATGTTTCATGTTGGAAATAATCCAACTATGGACCAGGAGTAGTTTGGTGATTTTAGGAGTTGCCTAAGTATTTTTAATAAATCAACAAAGTTGCAGAAGTATTAAAAAACAGAAAACAGGAAAAAATAGAAAAACTTACCTGACGCCCAGCACCCGGCCCACCTGCCGGCCCAGCCCAGCGCCGCTCCAGCGAGCTGCTTGCCAGCCAGACAGGTGCCCGACGGCGACCGCAGCGCGCGCCACGCACCTGCTCGCCGCCTCGCCGCTCCCCTCGCCCGGTGACGTTGTGGATCGCTCCCCCTCTCTTCCCCGAACCCCCCAGACACCCCCTCTCCTCTCCAGCTCCTCCCCCTCGCGCCCCCCAGCCATGGCCGACGCTACCGCCGCCGTGCCTACGTCGTAGCCGCACTCCCCGCCGCCCGTGCGTCCTCTCGTCGTGTCCAGGAGCTCCGCCGCTGTCCACTTCATCGAGCAAGCCGAGCCTCGAGCGCTCGCAATGCCCGAGTCCACTGCAATGACCTCGCCCGAACCGCCATCGCCGGAGATCCCCTTCAACACCGTCGCCGCCTCAGCTCGTCCCCGACCCCGCCGGTGGCCTCTACGGGTGCGCTGTGAGCCTAGCTACCCCTCCTACCCTCCCTCTCTCGTTCCCGAGCCATGTAGCGACCTCCCGGAGCTCAACCGCACCCACCACCGTGGAGCTCGTCGCCGACGTGCTCCCAGTCACCCTCCGACCACTCCACGGTGTCCATCATGCTCACCGCGTCACGTAGCACCTAACTAGCTACTCCCCGCAACTCACCGACCCCCCTAGCGACAAGTTCGACTTCGGCCAAACTCCGGTGGCCGCCAAAGTCATCGCCGGCGCCAACTCCGGCCACCCCGACCCCAACGGACTCCACCAAGAGCTGCGGCTCGACCTCAGCTCCTCTCCGGTGGCCTCCGCGGCTCGTTTGGTTGCCGGAACGGCAAAAATCACTTCCGCCGCCGCGTCGGGCTCGCCGGCGGCTAAACGCCGGTGCAGCCGACCCGGGTTTGACCACGGGTGGGCCCTGGTTGACTCTCCTGAGTCAATGACAGGTGGGGCCCAGCCCTGTTAATTAAACAAGTTTAGTTTTAATTAAACTTTAACTAATCTAATCACACTGACACGCGGGACCCACTGTCAGGTTTGACCGGACCGTGTCCCGTTGACCTGCTGATGTCACACTGACGTCAGGCTGACGCAATAAATTAATTTCTGGATTTAATCTAATATAGGAAATTCCAGAATATAGTTTAAACTTCAAAAATTCATAACTTTTATTCTGTAACTCCAAATCAGACAAGTTATATATGAAAAATGATCAGAAAAATCCAATCTATCCATCTGTACTATTTTCATGCATGATTAAACAAGTTAACTTGATGTTTAATGCAGAACAAGGTAAAACACTTTAAAGGGCCATGTATGAGTTTGAAATTTGAATCTTTGGTTCAAATTGGTTCAAACCCCTCTAGTCTTAGTTGCATTAGCCCAACACACTCATATTGCCATGTTTCATGCATGCATCATATTGTTGCACATTGTTTGGTGATGGTTGTGTATCGGTGTTCTTTGCGGCAGGTTCTGCCTCCGAGGAGTACCGTGATTACCCTAACGAAGAACCGTATCAGTGCATCGAACCATCAGGCAAGCAACCAACCATTTGATCATATCGATACAATCCCATGTTCTCGCTCCTGCTCTCTTTTACTGCATTAAGACAACGCGTTTCAAACTGCTGTGTGCTACGGTAGTTGAACCCACTTCCTCTGCATGACCTGTCATTGCCACAGTAACTAGATGAAACCCACTAGCATGTGTAGGAGTTGATTGAGCCATATGTATGTGTTGTTCCTACCTTGCTATGCCTGCTATGCTTAGAGTCGTGTCAGGTCTGGTTCATCTGGGTGATGGACTAGAGTGAAATGTTTATGTCGGTAATGAGAGTGGTGTGGTGAACACGATTTGGTAAAGGTATCGATGAAAGGCCATGTAGGAGTACATGGTGGGTTGTTTCATTGAAGCCGACCTTAAGCACTGAGATCTGTATGTGTGATTTAAGATACAGCTACTACCATGCATTGGGCCCTGAAATATGACCCCGCTCGACTTCTTATTCACCCTAGTCCTCTGTCCAGGAGTTGCAAGTAGTTTCTGGTGTTTGTAGCCTACTGGAGGCCGTGGACAGCGCTGACCGTAGGGGTGGGCTGTGATGCGGTAGGTACGTGGCCGGGTAAACCGGGCACCCGTTTGGTGTCATGGAACCCTGTTCACATCGTTTGGGGCTGTGAGCGAAACTCCGGCCGGATCTCCTCATGGATGGAACCTGAATAGGCGATAAACCTGGACTAGAGACTTAGGTGTTTAGGTAGGTCGTGGTCTACACCCACGTCGGCTTTCGCATGAAGTCTGCCGAGCACATGTCGTGTGCAGACGCTAAGTGGTGGAAACATGTATGAAGAAGTACACCCCTGCAGGGTTATCATGATCTATTCGAATAGCCGCGTCCGCGGTAAAGGACTACTTGGTTGCCTATACAGTTCATAGACAAGTAAATGGAAACTACTAAAAGCCTCAAGATAAGTGTGAGTGCCGAGGATGGTCCTTCCGTAGGAAGACGGAGGTGGATCCTCGGTAGTGTATTGAAGTGGTGAGTAGTGGACTCGTGTACGCAAAACCATTTCAAGTTGGAGTCTCGTAGGATAGCCTAGCCAAGAGTCAAAGCTGGCTTGCTGCAATAACTCCACCAACCCTTCTTGATAATGTGCATGTATGTAGGATCTGATGTAAGTCTTGCTGAGTACCTTTGTACTCATGTTGCTATAATTTACATTTTTACAGAAGACGCTGCAACCCCTTCTGATGGGTTCTTCGTAGACGTTGACATCAATGAGTAGGCTAAGGCCCAGGTGGTGATCCTGAGCTTGTGAAGGACCACGTAGTATAGCTAGGCTTTCCAAGCCTCTTTTATTTTACTAGTTGTCTGTACTCAGACAAGTTACTTCCGCTGCTGGTTTGTATGACTGTATGACTTGAATGCTGGGTCGTGTGACCCGTACCTATGTGTATGTTATGTATGGCTCTCTGAGCCTTAAATAAAGTACTTGTGTCGTAGAGTCATGTTGTGATGCCATGTTGTATTTGCACATATCGAGCATATTGTGTGTATGTTATTGAAATGCTTGGTATGTGTGGGATCTGACTATCTAGTTGTTTATCTTTAGTAGCCTCTCTTACCGGGAAATGTCTCCTAGTGTTACCGCTGAGCCATGGTAGCTTGCTACTGCTCTGGAACACTTAGGTTGGCCGGCATGTGTCCTTCTTCGTTCCTGTGTCTGTCCCTTCGGGGAAATGTCACGCATTGAGTACCGGAATCCTGTTAGCCCGCTACAGCCCGGTTTACCGGAGTCCTGCTAGCCCAGTGCTACAGCCCGGACCCACTTGCTGATGACCGACATGTTCGAAGCTGGGTCATGGATGCCTGTCCCTGTAATTCTGTGCCACTTTGGGTTTACAACTAGTCATGTCAGCCCGGGCTCCTTATCATATGGATGCTAGCGACACTATCATATACGTGAGCCAAAAGGCGCAAACGGTCCCGGGAAAAGGTAAGGCAACACCCGTGGGGATACCGTGCGTGAGGCCGCAAAGTGATATGAGGTGTTACAAGCTAGATCAATGTGACATCGAGTCGGGGTCCTGACAGCGTTGGCATCAGAGCCGGACTGCCTGTAGGTTCTCCAAGCCAAACTGGTCGATGTTGAGTCTAGAAATTCTTTAGTTATATGTAGGGGAATTGTTTGTGGGTTGGAACGTAAGGTTCTTTTTACTCCTTATCTTATGACATTCTGATCTGAGTCAGTCTATTCTTCCACCGGGGGTTAAGGAATTAGGATCTTTTCTCTCTATCAGGATCACGTGTTACTAATCAGTAGTACCTTATAGGTTTGATGGATACAAGCCTAGTACAGTTCTACTACCACATCATGTTGTTAGGATGGACTCGGAACTTTGATATGATGATGTTGAGTGTGTATGAAATCCTTTGTCAAATGTCTCAAAATCCTTCTTGAGCATTTACAGCTGTTATGCTGCCGAAATTTTGCTACAAATTCTAATGCCTTTGCATTATGGTTGTGCTTTCAGATGGCCACTCGCGACCTTAATCAAGTGGTTCGCCTGACTCGATGCCTAGATGTACCCGGCCATACCGCCATGTTGGTCAGGGTAATGACTGAGGCTGGATACCGTTGGTATCCTGAGTACACGGTCGAAGAGCAATTCCGAGACTTTAATCAAAGCCAGTATCTCTGCACTGTCAGGATATTTCCATCTTATCCTGGATCCACCGAGCCCCTTCACTGCTCCTATGGACTCGGGGTTACTATTGAGATGGCTGTGCAGGACGCCGCCTACTCTATGATGACCATCATGGGAGTCAGGTCTGGCCTATTTCGGGACTCTGATTTCCGGTATATGCCAGGATCACTTCCGGGAGCACAAGGGTATCTCCAGGCTATCTATGCTGACCCCACTCAGGAGGATTCACGGACTCGCACCAGTGCTGAGATGCTCGAGGATAAGGACCGTGAAAACCGGGCCTTGAGGCTAGAGCTTTTCAATACCCGTGCTGACCATTGGGCCACATTGACTCGGTTTGCACCGGCGGTGCAAGCTGGATATTCGGATATGCGTGATCTCTATCCTGTGAGATCTGCTTTGCCAGATGTGATGGGTTGGCGTGATGTAGGAGGCATCACCCCACCTCGCGGTCCCCGCAGGCCACCGTCTGTTGGTCCAAGACCTCATCCTAGCCCCTATGGTCCACAAGCTCCGCGAGATCGTCTGTTTCCGGATGATCATGTTGAGCTTCTAGGCTATGAAGGTGACTTCTACGAGGACTACTACGGATCGGTCTGAGTTAGTGGTAGTATCACTAGTTCGTACTAGCTGTGTCGTCTATCGTCCTGCGTGACTCGTGGGATATGACCTAGTTTGTACCGCCTTCCGGAGGTGTAGAAAAATAATGTATAGGAGCTTGGGATGCCTCCGATGAGATGTAATCCTCCTTTCACCATAATAGTACCTTGTTTGGTCTTGTACTAAACCTTGTATGGTGTGTATGACGATGGAATAAAGAAGCAGTTTCTGTATCTACCATGTCATACGGATGATCATCTTGCATTCCGAGTTACTCCTTACATTCTGTATTCTATGTCGGAATCTTATCATTCTGACTAAATCATTGTCTTGTTTACCTAGGATGGTCAACACGCGCAATAACCCTGCTCCTCAAGAGCAGGCCGAAGGCAGTGAAGTCAGGAATGCAAATCTACCTCATCCTCCTTCCCTAGCCGAGGTTATGATGGAAGCCGAAAGAAACAAGCGGGAGACCGACCGTTTTTTGGAGCGTATTGAACAGAACACAGCACACCATCATAGGACTAACGTGGTGTCACTCAGTGATTTCATCAAGTTACATCCACCCACGTTCCACCACTCCGTCGAGCCTCTCGACGCTGATGACTGGCTTCGCAGTATTTCTCACAAACTGCGCTCCGCGCTAGTAGCCGAGGCTGACAAGGTCACCTTTGCTGCATATCATCTTGAAGGCCCCGCCAGTCTATGGTGGGAGAATTATGGAGCTATGCGCCTAGCGGGCCATGTCACTACTTGGGCTGAATTCAGCGAGGCTTTCCGTGAACATCACATTCCGAAGGGTCTCATGGACCGTAAACGTGAGGAATTTTGCAGTTTCACCCAAGGCCGACTCTCTGTGGATGCTTACAGCAGGGAGTTTGGTAACCTCGCACGATATGCAACTGAGGAAGTTTCTACTGATGCTAAGAAGCAAGCAAGGTTCCGTAAGGGACTTAGTCCTGAGCTTCGCCGCGACCTCCGTCTGCATGAGTGCACATCTTTTCAGAAGCTTGTCAACAAGGCCATCAGTGCTGAAACTGGTCAGACCGATTATGACGCAACACGCAAGCATGGCCGTGACATGGGTTCCTCATCTGGTGCTGGTCCTCAGAAGCGCCGCGTGTGGGTGCCTAACACCGCCCTGCCACCCAGGTTCACACCGAGGCCATCCTTCCAGGCGCCTCGCCCCGTTCAACAGTCTGCACCAGCCAAGCCCTATGGTGGTCCAACCAACAGTGCTCCTCCACGTACCAGTGCCGTGACTTGTTTTAAGTGTGGGGAATCTGGCCACTATATGCGTGAGTGTCCCCAAACCAACCCCAACCAATCTGCTAAAGCTGTTGGCCGTGGAAAGCCGACAGGTAAAGTGTTCCACGCCAAGCCAGCCACCGCTACACATGGCCATGTCAACTGTATCTCTGCCGAAGAAGCTCAAGGGGATCCCAACGTCGTTCTCGGTACGCTCCTTGTTAATTGCCACCCGGCATCTGTTCTTTTCGATACAGGAGCATCTCATTCATTTATATCCGAGAACTATGCTCGTTTGCATAACACCGCATTCTGTGACATGCCATCCACTATGGAAATTTCTACTCCCGGTTCTAGATGGCAAACCTCCAGGGTAAGTTATGGAAATAAAATCCAAGTCGATAGACTTGTTTTCCTTGCATCTTTGATAGCTCTCAAATCTTCAGATATTAATATCATCTTGGGTATGGACTGGATGTCAGCTCATCATGCCAAAATTGATTGCTTCTCTAGGACTGTTCAACTCACCCATCCTTCGGGGAAGATAGTCAATGTCTTGACCCGATTAGCCAAGCGACAATTATATTCTCTTAACACCAGCCCTTTGCCAGACCTTGAGGACGTTCCGGTAGTCCGTGACTTCCCGGATGTCTTCCCAGAGGAATTGCCAGGTGTTCCACCTGACAGGGATGTTGAGTTCGTAATAGACCTCATTCCACGAACCGTCCCGATTGCTAGAAGACCCTATAAGATGGCACCACTAGAACTAGCCGAGCTTAAGAAACAACTCGATGAGTCCTTGAAAAAGGATTTCATCCGACCTAGTTCATCTCCGTGGGCTTGCCCCGTCCTCTTCGTCAAGAAGAAGGATGGTACGGACCGGATGGTTGTAGATTATCGACCTGTCAATTTGGTCACAATCAAGAACAAATATCCGCTCCCCAGGATCAACGACCTGTATGATCAGCTCGCTGGATCCTCAGTCTTCTCCAAAATGGATTTGAGGTTGGGCTACCATCAAATCAAAATTAGAAACGGGGACATTCCTAAAACGGCCTTTGTTACTCGTTATGGCCAATACGAGTACACCGTCATGTCCTTCGGTTTAACCAACGCTCCAGCCACCTTTTCTCGGTTAATGAACTCAATCTTCATGGAGTATTTGGATAAATTCGTCGTGGTTTACCTCGATGATATACTCATCTACTCCAAGAGCGAGGAAGAACATGCCGAACATCTAAGGCTAGTGTTGAAGAAACTTCGAGAGCATCGCCTTTATGCCAAATTTTCTAAATGTGAATTCTGGTTGTCAGAAGTGACCTATCTGGGTCATGTAATATCTGGTAAAGGTATTGTTGTTAACCCTGAGCGAGTTCAAGCCGTCCTTAATTGGACTCCACCTGAATCGGTCAAGCAAGTTCGGAGTTTTCTGGGCTTAGCGAGCTATTGCCATCGCTTTGTCGAGAACTTCTCCAAAGTTGCTAAACCTCTAACCGAACTCCTCAAGAAAGATAAAAAGTTCAAATGGACTCCACAATGTGAGCACAGCTTTCAGGAACTGAAAAGACGCCTGACATCTGCTCCCGTATTGGTACCGCCAGATTTCTCTAAGGACTTTGTTATCTACTGCGACGCCTCGCGACAAGGACTAGGTTGCATTCTCATGCAAGATCGACACGTAATTGCTTACGCTTCACGGCAATTGCACCCACATGAGGAGAATTATCCTACTCATGATCTAGAGCTTGCAGCTGTAGTCTATGCACTTAAAACCTGGCGACATTACCTTCTCGGTAATCGTTGCGAAATATTCACTGATCACCAAAGTCTGAAGTATATCTTCACCCAACCGGATTTGAATCTCAGGCAAAGACGTTGGGTTGAGTTGATCACAGATTTCGACTTAGGAATAACTTACACCCCGGGGAAAGCCAACGTCATGGCTGATGCGCTAAGTCGTAAATCTTATTGTAACAACCTGATGTTACAACAAAGTCAACCGCTTCTCCATGAGGAATTTCGGAAGCTTAACCTTCACATTGTTCCTCAAGGATTTCTTTCCACCTTGGTGGAGAAACCTACTCTTACGGATCAAATCATCGCTGCCCAAAAGCGAGATAAGGGAATATCTAAAATCAAGGAGAACATTGCTAGCGGAGGTGCTAGTTGTTTTTCCACAAATGATCATGGTGTTGTGTACTTTGAGAACCGTTTAGTGGTTCCCAAGAACCAGCATCTACGGCAGTTGATCCTTAAGGAGGCTCATGAATCTCCTCTCACCATTCATCCCGGTAGTACCAAGATGTATCAGGACCTACGCCAGAGGTTCTGGTGGACTAGGATGAAGAGAGAAATTGCTCGGTACATTGCTAATTGCGACGTCTGCCGTCGTGTAAAAGCAGAGCATCAACGGCCTGCTGGCACCCTTCAACCCTTAGCTATTCCTGAATGGAAATGGGATAAAATTGGTATGGATTTCATTACCGGTTTTCCCAGAACCAAGAGAGGGAATAATGCTATCTTCGTCGTTGTCGATCGTCTTTCCAAAGTGGGCCATTTCTTACCTGTTCGTGAGAGTATAACCGCTAGTCAGTTGGCAGACTTATACATCTCCCGAATCGTGTCTCTCCATGGTGTTCCTTTGGAAATTAACTCGGATCGAGGAAGTCTTTTCACCTCTCGATTTTGGGAAAGTTTCCAAAATGCTATGGGAACCCGTCTCTCTTTTAGCACCGCCTTCCACCCTCAATCAAGTGGTCAAGTGGAACGTGTCAACCAGATCCTAGAAGACATGCTTCGAGCCTCTGTTATCTCATTCGGAATGGAGTGGGAGAAATGCCTTCCATTTGCCGAATTCGCTTACAACAACAGCTATCAATCTAGCTTGGGTAAAGCCCCTTTTGAAGTTCTCTATGGACGACGGTGTCGAACACCCCTTAACTGGTCAGAAACCGGGGAAAGACAATTCTTTGGCCCGGATATGATTCAGGAAGCAGAAGAGCAAGTTCGCATCATTCGTGAAAAGTTGAAAACAGCCCAATCTCGTCAAAAGAGTCAATATGACCGAAAACATAAGGCTATGACTTTCGAGGTTGACGAGAAGGCTTACCTTCGGGTTACTCCTCTGAAGGGAACCCATCGTTTCGGTATCAAAGGCAAATTGGCTCCTCGTTACATTGGACCTTTTCGTATTCTCGCTAAACGAGGAGAAGTTGCCTACCAGTTGGAACTACCTCCGCATCTCTCCAGAGTCCACGATGTCTTCCACGTTTCTCAACTCAGGCGTTGCTTCTCGGATCCTATCCGTGGAGTGGACCACGAAACGCTTGATCTCCAAGATAATCTCACGTATCGAGAGTACCCCATTCGTATCCTCGATCAGGCCGAGCATACCACTCGACGTCATAATATCAAGTTTCTCAAAGTTCAATGGTCGCACCATTCTGAGGATGAAGCAACTTGGGAAAGGGAGGATCGTCTTCGACTCGAGTATCCCGCCCTTTTTCCGGAGGAACCCAAATCTCGGGACGAGATTCTTTTGAGTGGGGGTGAGTTGTCACACCCTAGCTAGTTCATGCATTAGAGTGTTGCATCATGTTTATTCTTTCATCAGAAACCTGAAATGGGGATGACAGAACCCCTGACAAAAGTGATGCACATTTTCCTAGGTCATCCTAGGGTCTTTGAATTAAATCATAGATATTTGAATTTGGGCATTTAAAATTATATAAAATATTCAGATGCCCAAATATCTCCAAACTAAAATGTTTCATGTTGGAAATAATCCAACTATGGACCAGGAGTAGTTTGGTGATTTTAGGAGTTGCCTAAGTATTTTTAATAAATCAACAAAGTTGCAGAAGTATTAAAAAAAACAAAAAACAGGAAAAAATAGAAAAACTTACCTGGCGCCCAGCACCCGGCCCACCTGCCGGCCCAGCCCCGCGCCGCTCCAGCGAGCTGCTTGCTGGCCAGGCAGGCAGGCAGGTGCCCGACGGCGACCGCAGCGCGCGCCACGCACCTGCTCGCCGCCTCGCCGCTCCCCTTGCCCGGTGACGTCGTGGATCGCTCCCCCTCTCTTCCCCGAACCCCCAGACACCCCCTCTCCTCTCCAGCTCCTCCCCCTCGCGCCCCCCAGCCATGGCCGACGCTACCGCCGCCGTGCCTACGTCGTAGCCGCGCTCCCCGCCGCCCGTGCGTCCTCTCGTCGTGTCCAGGAGCTCCGCCGCTGTCCACTTCATCGAGCAAGCTGAGCCCCGAGCGCTCGCAACGCCCGAGTCCACCGCAACGACCTCGCCCGAACCGCCGTCGCCGGAGATCCCCTTCAACACCGTCGCCGCCTCAGCTCGTCCCCGACCCCGCCGGTGGCCTCTACGGGTGCGCTGTGAGCCTAGCTACCCCTCCTACCCTCCCTCTCTCGTTCCCGAGCCGTGTAGCGACCTCCCGGAGCTCAACCGCACCCACCACCGTGGAGCTCGTCGCCGACGTGCTCCCGGTCACCATCCGACCACTCCACTGTGTCCATCATGCTCACCATGTCACGTAGCACCTAACTAGCTACTCCCCGCACCTCACCGACCCCCCTAGCAACAAGTTCGACTTCGGCCGAACTTCGGTGGCTGCCAAAGTCGTCGCCGGCGCCAACTCCGGCCACCCCGACCCCAACGGACTCCACCAAGAGCTGCGGCTCGACCTCAGCTCCTCTCCGGTGGCCTCCGCGGCTCGTTTGGTTGCCGGAACGGCAAAAATCACTTCCGCCGCCGCGTCGGGCTCGCCGGCGGCTAAACGCCGGTGCAGCCGACCCGGGTTTGACCACAGGTGGGCCCTGGTTGACTCTCCTGAGTCAATGACAGGTGGGGCCCAGCCCTGTTAATTAAACAAGTTTAGTTTTAATTAAACTTTAACTAATCTAATCACACTGACACGCGGGACCCACTGTCAGGTTTGACCGGACCGTGTCCCGTTGACCTGCTGATGTCACACTGACGTCAGGCTGACGCAATAAATTAATTTCTGGATTTAATCTAATATAGGAAATTCCAGAATATAGTTTAAACTTCAAAAATTCATAACTTTTATTCTGTAACTCCAAATCAGACAAGTTATATATGAAAAATGATCAGAAAAATCCAATCTATCCATCTGTAATATTTTCATGCATGATTAAACAAGTTAACTTGATGTTTAATGCAGAACAAGGTAAAACACTTTAAAGGGCCATGTATGAGTTTGAAATTTGAATCTTTGGTTCAAATTGGTTCAAACCCCTCTAGTCTTAGTTGCATTAGCCCAACACACTCATATTGCCATGTTTCATGCATGCATCATATTGTTGCACATTGTTTGGTGATGGTTGTGTATCGGTGTTCTTTGCGGCAGGTTCTGCCTCCGAGGAGTACCGTGATTACCCTAACGAAGAACCGTATCAGTGCATCGAACCATCAGGCAAGCAACCAACCATTTGATCATATCGATACAATCCCATGTTCTCGCTCCTGCTCTCTTTTACTGCATTAAGACAACGCGTTTCAAACTGCTGTGTGCTACGGTAGTTGAACCCACTTCCTCTGCATGACCTGTCATTGCCACAGTAACTAGATGAAACCCACTAGCATGTGTAGGAGTTGATTGAGCCATATGTATGTGTTGTTCCTACCTTGCTATGCCTGCTATGCTTAGAGTCGTGTCAGGTCTGGTTCATCTGGGTGATGGACTAGAGTGAAATGTTTATGTCGGTAATGAGAGTGGTGTGGTGAACACGATTTGGTAAAGGTATCGATGAAAGGCCATGTAGGAGTACATGGTGGGTTGTTTCATTGAAGCCGACCTTAAGCACTGAGATCTGTATGTGTGATTTAAGATACAGCTACTACCATGCATTGGGCCCTGAAATATGACCCCGCTCGACTTCTTATTCACCCTAGTCCTCTGTCCAGGAGTTGCAAGTAGTTTCTGGTGTTTGTAGCCTACTGGAGGCCGTGGACAGCGCTGACCGTAGGGGTGGGCTGTGATGCGGTAGGTACGTGGCCGGGTAAACCGGGCACCCGTTTGGTGTCATGGAACCCTGTTCACATCGTTTGGGGCTGTGAGCGAAACTCCGGCCGGATCTCCTCATGGATGGAACCTGAATAGGCGATAAACCTGGACTAGAGACTTAGGTGTTTAGGTAGGTCGTGGTCTACACCCACGTCGGCTTTCGCATGAAGTCTGCCGAGCACATGTCGTGTGCAGACGCTAAGTGGTGGAAACATGTATGAAGAAGTACACCCCTGCAGGGTTATCATGATCTATTCGAATAGCCGCGTCCGCGGTAAAGGACTACTTGGTTGCCTATACAGTTCATAGACAAGTAAATGGTTGTCTTTAGTAGCCTCTCTTACCGGGAAATGTCTCCTAGTGTTACCGCTGAGCCATGGTAGCTTGCTACTGCTCTGGAACACTTAGGCTGGCCGGCATGTGTCCTTCTTTGTTCCTGTGTCTGTCCCTTCGGGGAAATGTCACGCATTGAGTACCGGAGTCCTATTAGCCCGCTACAGCTTGGTTTACCGGAGTCCTGCTAGCCCAGTGCTACAGCCCGGACCCACTTGCTGATGACCGACACGTTCGAAGCTGGGTCATGGATGCCTGTCCCTGTAAGTCTGTGCCACTTTGGGTTTACAACTAGTCATGTCAGCCCGGGCTCCTTATCATATGGATGCTAGCGACACTATCATATACGTGAGCCAAAAGGCGCAAACGGTCCCGGGAAAAGGTAAGGCAACACCCGTGGGGATACCGTGCGTGAGGCCGCAAAGTGATATGAGGTGTTACAAGCTAGATCGATGTGACATCGAGTCGGGGTCCTGACATCATCAACTGCATCGATGGAGTTGAGAGGGTAGAGGGCCAGCGCTGGGACTAGGCACCCCGTTTCTCGTTGCCGCTGCGAGTTCAAGACCAAGACAATTTTATCTTAAGTTAGAACCGCGGCGATTATTTGATGTAATATAACTCTACAGCACTTCAATATCAAGCATGCTTTCTTCCTGTTAGATCTTTCTTTGTATGTTTGCACCCTACGCTTGGTGAGATAAGGCTGCCGGCGCGTAAACCCATGCTGTGGTGCTTTGAGGACGGATCCTTAGCACCCTGACGGGAGGGCACTTGCTGCCGGGCAAACCACCTTGCCGCTCCGAGCGTGGTCGCTTGAACTGTCGAGTGGACTCTAGACAGGACAAGAGCGCGGCTAGTAGCGGGTAGGCCACCTTGCCGTTCTTAGCGCGGATGCATAAACTGTTGAGCGGACTCGAGACAGAGACAAGGGTGTTGCCAATAGCGGAAGGGTCCCATTGCGTGCAGGTTTCCCATACAAGGAAAGAGATCTTCCAAGGAGGACGGACTTATATAAATGAAATTAGCCAAAATTTTGCATGACTTAGCTTTTCAGGGCCACGCGGATGGCTGCCGAAGCTGCAGACGGCACCAGAGGGCGGCTGATCGACGCCGCCTTCTTCCTTTGAGCCATCCCCATGAAAGAGTCGACGCGTCGGCTCCAAAACCAGATTTCCACGGCTTGCGCACCCCCTACTTGGCGCACCAAAGATGTTGGGGGAGATGACACCTACGGGATCACGAGGAATCCCTTTTGCTATGGTTGGCGGGTGTGGGGCTGTGGAAAGAGCGGGATTGAGAGATCAACGCGGGGGATTATCCAGGTTCGGGCCGCAAGTGATGCGTAATACCCTACTCCTGTTGGTTTATGTATATCTGGTGTTCTTGGACTAGCTACAAAGCGTGAAGGGTCCAAAAAATCTCAATCCTCCCTCAGTACGCCGTGGGCCTCCTTTTATAGTCAAAGGAGCTGCCAAAGTGGCACACAGGAGGTGGAAAGCTATACAGTAGTCAAGTCTATCTCCTGGCACCATAGGACAAACGCATTTAATGCGCTATCGACGTGCCCTTCTTGCTTTATCGGGGACGGCAAGGAAGCTCGTCCCAGTTGTCTCCGCCTCGCCTGGCTTCGATGCACGTCCAAACTGACGAGGCGTGTAGCGCCATGCTGGCTAGTTGCTGAGTTGGTGCGGTGGAAGAGTCTTCACGAAGATCTGCATGCCACCTCGTAGGTGCTTGCCGAGTCGGCCTAGAGGCCGCACATCGCCACGCAGGTGCTTGCCTAGCTGGTGGGCTGGCAGCTGCATGGGGACGGCGGTGGAGTCTTGGCAGATGTGGGCCTGGCCACGGCCCCGCGGATGTCTTCGGCAAGAGTCTTGCCGGGGCCCCGGCAAGGGTCTTGCCATGGGATCCTGGTCATCCCCGGCAAGGGTCTTTCCGGGGGTCTTGTGGGTATACTTGGCAAGGATCTTGCCGAGGATCGTCGTCTTCTGGTTATCATCTAGTCTTGTGTGTTTTTGGTCTCCACAAAGATCTTCATGCCACCATGGAGGTGCCTCCCAAGCCTCGGTTCCAAAGTGGTTGATGGTGTTGGAACTCTTGGGCTCAAGGGTGGCGGCTCTGCTGGTGTAGGGCAAGTTGCCCAAGCAAGGTTCTTGCCGGGGCTGTGGAGGCTGCCCCGGCAAGGGCCTTGCCGGGGGAGTTCACCTCGCCCCTCTTCTCTTCGTGTTTCTGGCTTGGCGTTGCTCTGGTTGTCTTGTGGCTTTGCTTCCTTCCTCTGCTCCGCTAGGTGTGGTCGTGGGCGCGGCTCCAACTGCCTGCGCATAAGTAAAGGGGTACAAAATAGGACCCCTCCTTTTGTGCACCGACACAGCCACACCCGTCCCTCACCTCATCAAAACAACCCGAGGAATATATTTTGAGTGAAGCATGATTTATTTTTACTGATATATGTATATCAAAACTAGAGTGTTTATTTTTCAAGCCCGTGAACAAGTATTATTCTACTACTTTGGATCCATTGCAACGCACAGGCCAGCACATTGGTAGTAGTAGTCTCTATCTCTATCTCTACTCTACTCTTATAAAAAACAGAGTTGTTGATGATGGTGTGCCTGTCATCCTGTAGTATAGGTCATCCGATTTATATCTAACGGATAGGAAGGAAACTATGGCAATTTTGCAAAAAGATACCCACACCCCTCTCCACATTTGCAAATAAGGCCTTCCCTCATTCATCCTTTTCTCCCACAAGATAAACTACTCATACAAATGCATCTTGATGTTCCGTTCGATTTATATCTGACGGATAGGAAGGAAACTATGGCAATTTTACAAAAAGATACCCACACCCCTCTCCACATTTGCAAATAAGGCTAACATCAATATGCATTTGTATGAGTAGTTTATCTTGTGGGAGAAAAGGATGAATGAGGGAAGGCCTTATTTGCAAATGTGGAGAGGGGTGTGGGTATATTTTTGCAAAATTGCCATAGTTTCCTTCCTATCCGTCAGATATAAATCGGACGGCCTATACTACAGGATGGCAGGCACACCATCATCACCAACTCTACTTTTTATAAGATTAGATAGATATCTAGGCTATCTCTACAGGCTTTTTCAACCTATAATTAGACCTTTGTATACACCCTTGTAACTGAACTAGCTATTCACAAAGAAAGGTCTATACCGTACATATACCAACTACACACCCCTTGTATACTTCTTTTTCCTTCTCCCGTGCTTCAAGTTCTGCCCTGGCTCACTCCTCTTTCCAGCAATATATGTGGGAAGCACTCATTCAAAGTAAGTTGAGATTCAAAGCATTCTCGTAAGCTAGTAAGTCAATCAAAGTATAACTCTATTTGTTAGTTTCAGGAAACTGGTACATATTTGAAATAATATATATATATATATATTATTTGGTATTTACCAATTTTAGACTAAGCATAAATTCGTTTGGAAAGAAAAGGGAAATCCGGATTTTTACTATGTTACCCTCAAAATGAAGAGGAAGACAAACTAGACAAGAGACGGAAAAAGGTAGAGACCAACCACCGAAACAAGGGAGTAAGGGCTAGGGGGATATGGGCCAAGAAAGGTCCGATGTATCGGTCAGCTATACCTAATCCTTCACTCAAAAACACATCACACCCTTTGTAGGTTCAAGCCGAAGTCAAGCATGATCACCTACTGCAAACTCCAAATATCGTGGTTGGCGTACCTCGTCCTGAACTGCTTTTAATCTAGAATAAGTGGAATCTTCTCGGCACTCTCCTTCATCTTCTGTGGCCTCGTCGGTCGGTATGTGCCAACCCCAACAAATCTGGGTACGACAAAGGTTCTCGTAGAGTGCTTCGAATGGTGCCATTCCGATGCTAGAGTGATAGCGGTTGTTGTAAGAAAACTCGGCTAATGTATCTCTATGCCTATTTAGTAGGCCTGCTCATTGATGCTCTTCGGGCCAATTGTATGGGATGTGTTCTGGTGTACAGCAGGAGATGCAAGGATATCGATTGAAGTTTGATTTGTTGGCCATGGAGTTGGGTGTCGGTGTCAAAATCGGCGGATCTTGGGTAGGGGGTCCCGAACTATGCGTCTAAGGCGGATGGTAACAGGAGGCGAGGGACACAATGTTTACCCAGGTTCGGGCCCTCTCAATGGAGGTAATACCCTACTTCTTGCTTGATTGATCTTGATGGTATGAGTATTACAAGAGTTGATCTACCATGAGATCGAAGAGGCTAAACCCTAGAAGCTAGCTTATGGTATGATTGTTGTTGTCCTACGGACTAAAACCCTCCGGTTTATATAGATACCGGAGGGGCTAGGGTTACACAGAGTTGGTTTCAAGGGAGGAGATCTATATATCCCAATGGCCAAGCTTGCCTTCCACGCAAATGAGAGTCCCATCCGGACACGGGACGAGGTCTTCAATCTTGTATCTTCAAAGTCCAACAGTCCGGCCAAAGTATATAGTCCGGTTGTCCGAGGACCCCCTAATCCAGGACTCCCTTAGTAGCCCCTGAACTACGCTTCAATGACGACGAGTCCGGCGCGCAGATTGTCTTCGGCATTGCAAGGCGGGTTCTCCTCCAAGTCCTGAGTACCTGTCGTAGCGAGTTGTGTCCGGCCTCCCATGAATGTTGCACTCCTCAGCTTCTGTGCCTTAACAATGGCTATCTTCCACGTGTAGAGCGAATGCGAGAGGTCGGGGTATTTTTACATTTACCACCCTAACCAGGTATATGAATCGTCTATTTAAATAGTCGGGGATCTTCAGATCCATATCACACCACCTTCCCACAGCGAGTATCCATCGGAGCATTCCCGGAAAAATCCAACCCATCATGGTTGGCCACCATAGCTCCTCCTCTCACCCTGTAGCCCTAAGCCAGGTAGTTGGGAGAAGTGTTCTATTCCCCATAGCCAACTAGTGGAGTTGCAGACCCAGAGGTTTCTCCCTCCTGTGTACATGGTCCCCGTCCAAGCCGGACTAGCCACTTATAATGGCGGAGAGCAAGCGGAAAGCTTCCCCAGCCCATCCACGAGGGAGCGGGTATGCCTCGTCCCTTATTTATTGAGGGGACTCGGATTTCCAATCCATCCATTCCTCCGCGGGCTCCTGGAGTTCTATGGCCTCCAGCTGCATAATTTTACTCCCGCCTCCATATTACACATCGCAGGCTATGTTGCCCTTTGCAAGCTGTTCCTCGGCTGCGAAGCTCATTTTGAGCTATGGCAGAGGCTATTCTGCCTCGTGCCCCATACACAGAAGGGGTCAATATTTCAAGTGGGCGGAGACGAAATATGGTGCATCACCGGGACCGGATACCTGTCCGGTACTCTGAAGAAGACATCCGAAGACTGGCCCTTGGAGTGGTTTTATATGGAGGATGTTCCCCTCCCGGACCCTATTCGGATGGGCCTTCCTGAGTTCAACAACGCCCCTTTGAAGAAACACCGTAGCTGGTGCCCTCGGAGCCCCTAGGAGGAAGATAACAGAGAGGTCCTTTACATGATGAGCCGGATAAAGACATTGGCCGAATCAGGACTGACAATAATCGAGGTTATGTTAGTATGTATAATGCGGGGGGTGCAGCCACTTCAATATCGGGGACAACCCATGTGGCACTTCAATGGAGAAAACGATGGCACCCACTGCGGACGAAAAGGTCCGGACTCCGCTGCCGCTCTGGTGAAAATACTGTCTGATTTATATAAGAGAGAGGAAGAGGAGTTCATCCGTATTAAGCTACGGGATGGATTCTCCATGTACAACTCCCGCTTTCTTTGTCATAAATATTTACCTTGCTATTTCATAGCAGGAACTACGAAAAGCTATGAGGGAGATTCACAGCCCATCTCCACAGCCAGAGGACCCTGATCGGGCCCTTGATCCCGGACTCGAAGAAGATCCGGACATATTCGTGGAGCTCATCGACAGGATGTTTTATCAGTTAAGCTGCGACGGTGCCTTGGTGGCCACCACCGCCGATTATCCTAGATTGCTCCTGGCATCACATGTAAGTAAAACCGGAGTCCCAACTTCCGAGAAGGATCCCCTTTTTCGCACTTCACCCACCGCACACGTATGGTGCCTTGCAGGGATGGCCCTTAGGACGCCATGCCGAACCCGCAGTGACTCCACAAGGGGCACCGAAACCGGGTAGGCTTAAAAGGAAAGCAGTCAGGACTAAGATGCCATCGCGGAGGTATGAAAAAGAACCCTGCTCCGTGGTTATTGTCTTTAAAATATAATAACATCTGTGGTTAAAACCAGAAAAAACGCTCGTCGGACCGTATCCGGAGAGCCTGTCGGCCATGCCTCCACCAGCCGGGCTCCAGAGCCGGACTTGGAGGCAGATGCTAACGTGGGGATAGCGCCGGATATTCCTCCTACCGAGGATGCGGATAGGTTGTCCGCCACAAATTCCGAAGTGGAGAGTGCCATGAAGCACAGGCGTCGCCGGGCCGTACTCCGCGACCCCGGTTTTTTTGAAGAGGCGTTTGATGCCTTCAACTTGGGGGGCGTGTACATCCAAGCTGCTCAAAATGGTCTTGCCACAGCCACGGACCAGTATGTAAAGGATATACGGGTAAGAAAATCTGATAATTATATATATACCAGTAGCCCCTAAGACTTGAAATAGTTGGCAAAACTGATTTAAGGATCATTATTTGCATAGGTTCTTACTGAGAAGAATACCTAGTTGTCTCAAGAGCTGGAGGATTGCAAAGCCCAGCTACGGGCCGCAGTTTCCAAAATGGAGGAGTCCCAGAAGGCCCCATCTGGTAACCCTTATTCCTATCGAAAAGAACGAGATGTACCAGTTAATATTTGGCTTGCATGCTAATCTAATCAATAGATTATGCAGATGATCCCGGAGTGAATCCGGAGGAGCAACATGCTCAACGACAGCTGAAGGCTGGCGAGCGCGTGCTTACACAAGTAAGGCGGGAGAAAAACGATCTCTAAGATGCCAATACCCGGCTGGATGTTGAACTGAAGGATGTTCGGGCCCAGCTGACTGACTCCATAAAGGAGAATAAAAGGCTTCGACGCGGCATTTTCAGTAAGTGCTTGAGCGAACTCCTATAGAGTTCGGCGAAGAAACCAGCTAATAGAGCTATATCTGTAGGTATGCTGACCGGCCGTCCCGGAGAGGAGATGCCCGGGTCTGCGAGAGATCTTCTGCCAGAGCTCTCACAACTGCATGAACGAGTTCGGCAGGTAATGCTGGACCTTGCCCAGGCCTTGTGGTCGTCCGCGTCCCTGCTAGGAGGCATGGGAGAGCTTGTACACATACTCAAGGGAGCGCGGCGGCGCTTCCGATTATGGAAGATATCTGCCTGCCAACAAGGTGCAAGGGAAGCCTGGGCCATGGTGAAGACTCGATATACCAAGGCTGATCCCAACCATATGGCCGAGGTCGGACCTATAGGGCCTGACGGGAAAGAGATCCCCGTCAGCTTGGTGTATGACCAGGTGAAATTAGCCGCAAAGTATTCCCAACAGGATTGTAGGCTAGACAGCCTGTTGGATGGTATAGAAGAAGAATTTAGTCAGTCTAAGTGACTTTGTACTTAGAGTGACATATATTGTCCCTAGCCGGATTGTAAATCATTTGTCATGATGGACCTTTTCGCTTCGACCTCCGGACCCGACAGTCTGGAGTGTATCCGAATACCCGCTCGGTTATGTAAAAACCGGGGTACGCGTGGAAACCAGGTGTAGGGGTCATAAGTGCTTGAACAGACAAGTACCCAACTAGTTATGTTATATTACATGGATAGTAAGAAACATCTTCCAGGGAGAATAGTTCCGTTAAGGGTTCCTTTCCCTGGGTACGCATGCTTAATGTGCATGTCCGAACTGCAACAAGAGACGCAGGATATAAACATCTGGGGGTATGTATTCTAATAAGTAAAAAAGTCATCATTTGTTCACTGACCGAATACTCCCTTAAGAACGCTAGCTTTCGGCTTCACCCAGTCTGAGGTACACGTCCGGCTGACCCGGCAGTAACAATCGTAGAGGTGCTCCCCTTATGCCCTAGCCGAATTAACGGGAACGTAGGGCATAAACACAAGAGCCAGGCAACCCAGCTTGGCCAAAACTTAAGTCATATCGATGCATATAATGGCACAGAAAAGGTGCATGTGTAAAAATAACACATGTGCGGCAGGCATAGAGCCCAAATCATAATTATATTCAGCTTCTATATAAGAAGCCCCCCGGTATAATGAGCACGCTTAGCACGTACAAATTGTGCAATCAAGGCACAATTTAACCTTTGAAGGCCGTGAAGAAAAGGAAGAAAGACAGAAAATATAGATAACATATATATAAAAAATTGACGGAGGTAAGGAGACGAACACAGAGTCCGGCGCTAGGCGTAGAACCTTCGGAGTCTGGACGCGTTCCATGGGTTTGGCTCGAGTCGATTGTCTGATGCATCCCGCAGACGGTACACTCCATCGGTCAGAACTTTGTCAATAATGAAGGGACCTTCCCATTTGGGTTTGAGCTTGTCCTTTTTCTTCTCTGGTAGGCGTAGAACGAGTTCGCCAACATTATAAGTTTTGGCCTGTACTTCTCTGTTTTGATATCATCGAGCCTGTTGTTGATAGAATGCGGATCAGGCTTTTGCCATGTCACGCTCCTCCTCCAGGGCATCCAAACTGTCCTGCCGATCTAGCTCGGCTTCTTTCTCTTCGTACATGCACGCATGAGGTGAGTCATGAATGATGTCGCAGGGCAGTACCGCCTCTGCGCCGTACACCATAAAGAAAGGTGTGTATCCGGTAGTGCGATTTGGCGTGGTCTGCAGCCCCCATAGTACGGAGTCGAGCTCCTCGACCCAGTGCGTATCTGATTCCTTCAAGGACCGCACTAGTCTGGGTTTAATACCGCTCATTATAAGACCATTTGCTCATTCGACTTGACCATTAGTTTGAGGGTGATAGACAGATGCATAATCGAGCTTAATACCCATTTTGTTGCACCAAGTTTTTACCTCATCGGCTGTAAAGTTCGAGCCGTTATCGGTGATGATACTGCGGGGGAAACCATAGCGGTGTACAACCCCGGATATGAAATCTATCACTGGTCCGGATTCGGCCGTTTTAACTGGTTTGGCCTCTATCCATTTGGTGAATTTATCCACCATGACCAATAGGTACTTTTTCTTATGGCTTCCTCCTTTAAGGGATACGACCATATCAAGCCCCCGGACCGCAAAGGGCCAAGTAATGGGGATTGTTTGGAGAGCGGTAGGTGGCATATGGCTTTGGTTTGCAAAGAGCTGGCAACTGACGCAATGTTGAACGAGGACCTGTGCGTCTGCTTGAGTTGTCGGCCAGTAGAAACCTGTACGGAAGGCCTTACTTACAAGGGTCCGAGCTGCGGCGTGATGGCCGCCGAGTCCAGCATGAATTTCTGCCAAAAGTTGTCGTCCTTCCTCCTCGGAGATGCAACTTTGCAGTACTCCGGTAGCGCTTTTCTTATAAAGCTCTCCCTCGTGGACCTTGTAGGCCTTAGACCGCCGCACAATGCAACGTGCCTCATGTTGGTCCTCTGGGAGTTCTTGCCTATTTAGGTAAGCCAAGAAGGGTTCTGTCCACGGGGCGATGATAGCCATAATCACGTGGGCCGAAGGTGTTATCTCGGTGGCGAAGCCTCCGATTACGTCAGAGTGTTTGGGGGCTGGTGTTGTGGCCGGATCCGGACTGTTGTTGTCGGTCTCCCCTTCCCACACCACGGATGGCTTAAACAACCTTTCCAGGAAAATATTAGGTGGGACAGGGTCGCGCTTAGCGCCGATTTGGGTGAGGATATCCGCCGCTTGATTGTTTTCTCGGACCACATGGTGGAATTCGAGCCACTCGAATCGAGCTGACATTTTGAGGACGGCATTGCGATAAGCTGCCATTTTTGGGTCCTTGGCATCAAAATCTCCATTTATCTAGGATATTGCGAGGTTCGAATCCCCGCACACCTCTAGGCGTTGAATGCCCATGGAGACTGCCATCCGGAGACCATGCAACAAGGCCTCATATTCCGCTGCGTTGTTGGAGTCTGTGTATAATATTTGGAGTACGTATTGGACTGTATCTCCGGTTGGTGATGTTAGGACGATGCCTGCCCCCAGACCCGCCAGCATTTTAGAGCCATTGAAGTGCATGATCCAATTGGAGTACGCGCCATATTCTTTAGGGAGTTCGGCTTCTGTCCATTCGGCGACTGTCACATCCCTAGCTTCTGGTGCTGCCTAGTGTTTGCATCATGTTTAAATTTTTGAAAGTGAACTGGGGAGATTTGGAAGCCTCAAAACCCTAAATAAAAGAAGGGCAAAAACCCTAAAATCTCATTCATTGTTCCAAAATGCTCTTCTTAAATGTTTGATAATTTTGGCAAAGGGTTCTGGTCCCAACCAAAATATTGAACATTTTTAAGGACTTAATCTTGGGACTTTGAATTTAAATCATTAGCTATTTGAATTTGAATTATATTCATACAACTAGAATATAATTTCAAATACCCCTAAAATATTTTATGAGCTTTTGGAAAAGTCCATCTAGCAAAATAAAAATATTCAGAGGAGTTTTTGGCATTGTTTGAATTATTTTAAATTCAAAATAGTGGCAAAATAAATTTAAAAAAATAGAACAAACAGAAAATAAAACAGAGCACATACCTGGCCACTTAACTGGCCTTACCTGGCAGCCCACCAGCAGCCCAGTCCACCAGAGCCGGCCCAGCCCGCCACCGCTACCCCCCCCCCCCCTGTCGCCTTCCTCCTCTGCCAGGAGGACGCGCGTGCGGCCGACGCGCGCACGCACGCGCCCCGGCCACCTCCTCCCTCCTAGCCTGCCTGGCTCCCCCTCGTCGCGCCTAGACGACGCCAGCGCGACCCCCTGGACCCCCTGGCTCTCTCTCACTCTCCCCCGACACTTTCCCCCTTCTCTGCTTTTTCCCCTCTCGCGCCCGAACGCCTCCGTCGCCGCCGCACACCGCCATCGCGCTCACCGGCCGTCCCTCGAGCAACCGTCGTGCTCGTCGGCTCCGCCTCGTCGTCCGCGTCATCCCAGATGAGCCACGCATCCTCAGGCGCCCTGCAACGTCGCCGCCATCGTCGTCTTCTACCTTCGGCCGCCCGGATCTCCGGCGACCCTGTGCTGCCTCCGACGCCCCCCCGGCCTCGTCTCCGCCTCGAATGGATCCGCTGTGAGCCCCTGCTGCTTCTCCTGTGCTCGCCCCCTCTGTTCTCGCCCCCTAGCCCCATATCCCACCGTGGCCGAGAGCTTCTCGCCGCCGGCCATGGCATGGCTGTGGCCACAGCCACCGCAGCTCGTTCTCGAGCCCACCGTCGTGCTCACCACAGTCCCAGGAGCACATAGCACTCACCAACGCCTCCCCTGGCGCCCTGCATCGCCTAACCCGTCGTTGCCGTAGCTCCGGCCGCCGCCTAAGTGGTCGCCGCCGTCGACCCCGGCCTCCCTGTGCCCAGCTGCGTGCGCCCCTAGATGCGCGGGAGCACGGGCTCCCTCTTGGTGCCCTCAGCGCGACCAGCCGCGGGCTGTAGCGCCGTCCCGAGCAACTCCGGCGAGGTCTCGCCGACGCCGTCGTCGCCGGCGTCACTTGCTAACGTGGTTGGTTTAATTAGCCACTAATCACCGCACCGTGTCACAGACAGCCGGGCCCCACCGCCTAACTAACGGGCTAACTAAAATAGATTAGGTTTAATCTAATTGCAGTGGCCCCACGCGTCAGTTTTGACCGCGCTGACGTGGCCGTTGACTGGGCCCACACGTCAGCGGCACTAACCAGCCCCAGTCACTGACCAGTGGACCCCACTGGTCAGGTTTGACCTGGACCCGCCTAGTTGACCTGCTGACATCAGCATGACCTAGTGCTGACGCAATAAATCATTTTCTGGTTTTAAAATAACCCAGGAAATTCCAGAAATTGTTGCAAACTTCTAAAATTCATATAAAATCAACCGTAACTCCAAATGAAATAATTTATATATGAAAAATGATCAGAAAAATCCAATCTATCCATCTGTACCATTTTCATGCATGTTAGAACAACTTATAGCTGCTGTTTAGCACAAATCAATTAAATGGCATTTAAACTCTCACATATGGAGTTTGAATTTGAACCTAGTGTTCAAACCAACCCCATTTAACCTGTTGCTAGATGCATTAGCCCAAAACACATTCATATTGCCATGTCATAGCATGCATCATATTGTGCATTGCATTGATCGTGTTTCTTCTGTGTTTGCCGGTGTTGTTCCCCCTCGGTAGACGCTGTACCGATGATGTGATCGTTGACACTGATGAAGACTCAATGTTATCTTCAGAAGTGCCAGGCAAGCAAAACCCCCTTGTTCATTCCGATACAATCCTACTCTCTCGCTCCTGCTCTCTTTTAATGCATTAGGACAACACCGATTCATCTGTTACTTGCTGCGGTAGTTGAACCCCTTTATCCTTTGCATGACCTGTCATTGCCACAGTAAATAGATGAAACCCACTAGCATGAGTAGGAGTTGTTTGAGCCCTGTTGTGCCTACTCATTCATGCTTGTTTGTCATGCCTGCTACTGCTTAGAGTTGAGTCAGGTCTGATTCATCGGGGATGAATCAGAGGTGTGTGAACATGTCCTACCGTTGAGAGCTAAGTGTGTGAACACGATTTGGTAAAGGTAACGGTGAGAGGCCATGTAGGAGTACATGGTGGGTTGTCTCATTGCAGCTGTCTTCAGGAACTGAGTTCTGTGTTTGTGATCCATGACCAGTTACTACCACACATTGGTTCCGGTAACTCGACCCCTCTCGACTTATTAATCAACATGATCTCTGTCCAGGAGTTGCAACTAGTTTCTGGTGTTTGTAGGTAGTGTTAGTAGTCTACCAAGTGGCACCCGGTACAGGTGGGCTTGGGACAGACTAGGCACAGTGGCACGGTGTACCAAGTGGCACCCGGATGGTGGGCTTGGGAACCCTGCTCACATCGTTTGGGGCCGTGAGCGACACCCCGGCCGGATCTCCTTGCGGATGGAACCCGAATAGGCGATAAACCTGGACGAGAGACTTGTGTGGTTAGTCAGGTCGTGGCCGACTCCCTCGCCCGGCTTCCGCTTGAAGGTTGCCGAGGTACATGACGTGTACAGGGCGATAAGTGGCGGGAGCGTGTGTGAAGAAGTACACCCCTGCAGGGTTATCACTATCTATTCGAATAGCCGGATTCCTCGGATATGGAAACTTGGACCCCTTGCATAGTTCATAGACAAGTGAAAGTGGATACTCTAAAATACGCAAGATAAGCGTGAGTGCTATGGATGGCGTTCTCGTAGGGAGACGGGAGCGGATCCATAGTGGTGTATTGATATGGTGAATATGTGGACTCGTGTGCGCCACCTCAAAAGAGTTACTTGCAGTCGTAGTTCAGGTTAGCCACCGAGTCAAAGCTGGCTTGCTGCAGTTAAACCCCACCATCCCCTTTGTTGATAATGATGCATATGTAGTTAGTTCTGATGTAAGTCTTGCTGGGTACATTTGTACTCACGTTGCTTAATTTATGTTTTTGCAGAGAGACTTCAGTCTCGCTAGTAGTACCACGTGGACTTCGACGTTTAGCTTGTTACCTCAGCTACGATCTTGTGCCCTCGGCAGGATCTGGTAGATAGTCAGGCTTCTCAGCCTTTTTCATTTGTAGATGTCTGTACTCAGACATGTTAAGCTTCCGCATGTGCTTGGACTTGTATGCTCTGATTGTTGGGTCATGAGACCCATGTTTGTAATATCTCGCTCCTCGGAGCCTATTGAATAAAATACTTGAGTCGTAGAGTCATGTTGTGATGCCATGTTGTATTTGCACATATCGAGCATATTGTGTGTATGTTATTGAAATGCTTGGTATGTGTGGGATCTGACTATCTAGTTGTTTATCCTTAGTAGCCTCTCTTACCGGGAAATGTCTCCTAGTGTTTCCACTGAGCCATGGTAGCTTGCTACTGCTCCGGAACACTTAGGCTGGCCGGCATGTGTCCTTCTTCGTTCCTGTGTCTGTCCCTTCGGGGAAATGTCACGCGATGAATACCGGAGTCCTGTTAGCCCGCTACAGCCCGGTTCACCGGAGTCCTGCTAGCCCAGTGCTACAGCCTGGATTCACTCGCTGATGACCGACACGTTCGATGTTGGGTCATGGATGCCTGTCCCTGTAAGTTTGTGCCACTTTGGGTTTACGACTAGCCATGTCAGCCCGGGCTCCTTATCATATGGATGCTAGCGACACTATCATATACGTGTGCCAAAAGGCGCAAACGGTCCCGGGCAAAGGTAAGGCGACACCTATGGGGATACCGTGTGTGAGGCTGCAAAGTGATATGAGGTGTTACATGCTAGATCGATGTGGCATTGAGTCGGGGTCCTAGCAGCGTTGGTATCAGAGCTTGACTGCCTGTAGGATTACCAAGCCAAACTGGTCGAAGTTGAGTCTAGAAATTCTTTAGTTATATAAGGGAATTGATTGTGGGATGGAACGTAAGGCTCTTTTTACTCCTTATACCTTATGCCCTTCTGATCTGAGTCATCTTATCTTTCCTACGGGGTTAAGGAATTAGGATTTCTCTTCTTTCTATCAGGATCACGTGTTACTAATCTGTAGACTTGTAAGATTGTTGGACTTAAGCCTCGTTTCAGTTCCTATTACTTCCGTATATTAATTGTTGATCTCGAAACCTTGATATTGTGCTTCTGAGTGGTTATGCCACCATTTTTGTGAATGTCTCAAATCTTTTCTGAGCATTTACAGCCGTTATGTTGTCTGAGTCATCCCAGGTTTCTAAACAGTCTGATGCATTTGCAAATCCCTTCTTCCCGTTCCCGATGTCCTTTTGGTCAGATTAATCACACAAATTAGTGAGTTGAGGTACTTTATTGCCTCGACATATATGTTGGAGTTAATAATTATGACCCTAAGTGCTTAGGGAATCATCTAGTGGTCTAGCCATGATTTGTGTCCCAGTGTGATGATTCTGGCCTTTATCCTCGAAAGCATTCGGTGATGCTACTTAATAGTAGGTATTCTATTCCTCGGTTTTGAACCCGAGATTCACTCTACTTACTTCATGTTGATAGTGTTTGCTAGTTCCTTTAGGATATTAGTAACCTTGCGATAGTCCTCGAAGTTCGTGGTATTTCCTTCTTCCAAATACTATAAACCACTTTATGGCAGAAGTTTGTTGGATCAAAAGATCACAACCAGAGTGCTCTTGATGAGTTCTCCATTCCACATTGTGAATCTGCATGTCCTCCCTTTTCAGCATGGGTTATCCGAAAGAAATATGCCGAATTTGTTCGGCATACTAATCCATGTATCCACAACTCAGAAAATTGTATGTTCCATTGAGTTGTCCCTCTTTAGTTGTATTCCAGTCTTCATCTATCCGTTGATAGTCAAGAGTAATTGTGCATTCGTGTTATCGATGCTTATTATTCTTGTGGTCCGTCGAGCCATTCTATTCTGGAATGACTAGGAGAAACAAACTCCAGTACCTCATCCATATCCAGGATCGGGTCAAAGAAGTTGTGCTCCGCAGATCAAATTGCTAATCCAGCTTTTGTTCTGCTCTACCTTGGAGTATTACCATCTTTATATCGGGATTGTTATAGGAATTGCACACCATCCTATGAACTCTTGGTACAGTGATACTTCTTGCCATCATTGTTCATTCCTCGGTTCCTATGTTATTGTAACCGGAATGCCGACAAGTGAATCGTGGTGTGTGAAATCAATACTGCTAGCAACTCCGTTGCTTGGTAGTTAAATGGACAACAATCTCATTCTTAGCATGCTGATTATTGAGTCATCATTCTAAGATTGATCGTGCTACCTAGTCTTTATTTCTGGTGCACCCTCTGATCAATGAGTTAGGATTGAGTCAGTCCCTCGCTCTTGGATCATATCGTCTTGCCCTGAAAAGCAAGGTCATTCTCGAGCTTAATAACATATTGGTGGTTCGTGATTTTCCGAAGTTCTTCTCGGAAGTATTACCAGGTTGTTACCTGACCGCTATGTTGAGTTCGTGATCAAGTTGGTTCCTTGTAAACCACCCCTTCTCCAAGAGTCTGTGTTGGGTACCCCTGAGCTAGTTGGCTAAGCTGAACAACAACTTGGAGAGTTGGAAGATGGAAGCTTGTCCGATTTAGTTCATCTTAAGGGATGTCTTGTATGTGTGTTGAAGAAAGATGATATCCTCATCAATTGATCCTCGAGACCAGTTGTTGGAGCTATTGTCTTGCCAAAACTTTGATTTGAGTGTGGGCTATTCTCAAATCAAATCAGAACCAACGATGTTCGTAATGTTGTCTTACTCGTGGATTTTCCCTCGAGGATACACCATTATGTCTTTTGGGTCTGACCAATACTATCACCTTGTTCACATAGTTATGGAATTCCATCTCCATGGGAACCTGGATAAATTGTTGTTGAGCCCATTGACAACATCCTTATCTCCTCCATGATTTTGTTGAACATTAAGCTAGTGTTGGAAACTTGTGTAAGCATTATCTTCATGACTTGTTCGTGAAGCATATGTTTGGACAAAAGAAGTGAGTCCCTCTAATTCATGTGCACTTGATGCAAGTTGCCGCCATGAATTTGAGAAGGCTTGTTTTACCTCCTTTGGAATCATCCCAAGTCAGTCATGCACGTGCGAAGAATTCTGTGGTCTGTTAGACTGATCATCTTCATTCCATATGTATATCCTAGCACACCAAGCCACTGATTGAGTTGTTCAAAGATAAAGGAGTCTGTCCAAGGTGAACTCTTTGGACTTCCACGCGTGGAGACTTCGATGTCATTAATGATGGTTCCCCACCTGAACTCGGTAGTGTTTTATTGTAAGACTACCATGTGATCATGTTTGTCTGGGACAACATGTTCACATGTGTGTAGCAGAACCAGCTCATGTTTTGGAGCTTGCTATCGTAGTTCATCTCCCGAGAATCCCGCAACGTCATCTCGTCGATTGGTGTTGCAAACTTTCATTTTTCTTCCTAGACTCGATGGGTCTGGAATATTCTGACACCAACCAGATCTGAATCTCAGGCAGACTTGATGGTTGGAATGTTTCCCAAGAACTACAATATTGGTCCCTCTATAACCGGTAAAGTGGATGTCGTGGCCAACACACCCAGCCGGAAGACCTGTTATTGTAGTATCTTGATTGAGGAAGTTGGCCACCTCCCCATAAGGATTTCGTAGGATTTACTCCCTAGTTGTTCCTTATGGATTTTTGTGTTCCGAAGTCCGACCTTTTACTTGATGTTCTAGATATCAAACCATATCTATGAATGGGATACACTAGCGCATCGAGGAGAACATTAGAGGCGGAGTGCTAAATGTCTCTCGGTCGATCATCCAGATTTTATTTCCTTGGCCCCGCCAAGGGTGAAATCTGAGAAAGTGTTATCTTCCTTTGCATCTGCATCATCCATCATCATTCATCATGGTAGCAAGTTGTGTTGCCAGGATCCTTGACACGGATATTGGTAAAATCTTGATGATTATGGAAATGCTCAAGTTCTTGAGAGCACGCGCACGTGCTAGGTTTGATCGTCGGCATTAACTGTATAGTGCTCTTAGTTTCCCCGGCAATGCTATAACCTTTTAAACAGTGGACTTACTCTCTACTGTTGAGCTTCTCCCTAGTTACTAAAATCATCCCTTGTGTTGTTTTCAACAAGGTAATCCACATCATCCATTTTAATCCGGGTATGCCATTCTACCGAACCCCTCCAAATGGTCGCTCGAGAATTGCCTTAGGTTGGTATAAAAGATTTTCGATGATCTCTGAATCAAAGGTAATTCTTTTTGCCACTTAAGGTAATAATCTACGAATCACCCTCCTCCAGGATGTTCCGCTGTGGCATCATGGAAACTCAACTCCTCGCTACGTTGACAACCGTTCACCACCCTTTTAAGCGTGGAATTGTTGTCTACCTAGTGAACCCTCATCATTTGTTCCACTCCATCCCTCTAGATGTGTGTTTTGTGTCTCAGCTCGAGTGGTGTTACTATGCCTCATTCTGTGAGTTGATCCTAAGTTGTTCAATCTTCGAGAAGATCGATCCTTCTAGAGTCTCCTTCTCCTCTCGTGGTCATGTTGGCTGGAGTTCTCAGAGCAAGACGACAAGGCAAAGATCGTGACTGAATCAACGTTCGTTTGGAGTGCAACCTGGATCATGAATATTGTGTTAGTTTGCATTCCCCCTTCATCTTACCCTACGCTTGAATCTCGGGACGAGATTCTTGTTTAGTGGGGGTGAGTTGTCACATCCCTAGCTTCTGGTGCTGCCTAGTGTTTGCATCATGTTTAAATTTTTGAACTTGAACTGGGGAAATTTGGAAGCCTCAAAACCCTAAATAAAAGAAGGGCAAAAACCCTAAAATCTCATTCATTGTTCCAAAATGCTCTTCTTAAATGTTTGATAATTTTGGCAAAGGGTTCTGGTCCCAACCAAAATATTGAACATTTTTAAGGACTTAATCTTGGGACTTTGAATTTAAATCATTAGCTATTTGAATTTGAATTATATTCATATAACTAGAATATAATTTCAAATACCCCTGAAATATTTTATGAGCTTTTGGAAAAGTCCATCTAGCAAAATAAAAATATTCAGAGGAGTTTTTGGCATTGTTTGAATTATTTTAAATTCAAAACAGTGGAAAAAAAATTTAAAAAAATAAAACAAACAGAAAATAAAACAGAGTACATACCTGGCCACTTACCTGGCCTTACTTGGCAGCCCACCAGCAGCCCAGTCCACCAGAGCCGGCCCAGCCCGCCACCGCTACCCCCCCTGTCGCCTTCCTCCTCTGCCAGGAGGACGCGCGTGCGGCCGACGCGCGCACGCACGCGCCCCGGCCACCTCCTCCCTCCTAGCCTACCTGGCTCCCCCTCGTCGCGCCTAGACGACGCCAGCGTGACCCCCTGGACCCCCTGGCTCTCTCTCACTCTCCCCCGACCCTTTCCCCCTTCTCTGCTTTTTTCCCCTCTCGCGCCCGAACGCCTCCGTCGCTGCCGCACACCGCCACCGCGCTCACTGGCCGTCCCTCGAGCAACCATCGTGCTCGTCGGCTCCGCCTCGTCGTCCGCATCATCCCAGATGAGCCACGCATCCTTAGGCGCCCTGCAACGTCGCCGCCATCGTCGTCTTCTACCTTCAGCCGCCCGGATCTCCGGCGACCCTGTGCTGCCTCCGACGCCCCCCCCCCCGGCCTCGTCTCCGCCTCGAATGGATCCGCTGTGAGCCTCTGCTGCTTCTCCTGTGCTCGCCCCCTCCATTCTCGCCCCCTAGCCCCATCTCCCACCACGGCCGAGAGCTTCTCGCCGCCGGCCATGGCGTGGCCGTGGCCACAGCCACCGCAGCTTGTTCTCGAGCCCACCGCCGTGCTCACCACAGTCCCAGGAGCACATAGCACTCACCAACGCCTCCCCTGGCGCCCTGCATCGCCTAACCCGTCGTTGTCGTAGCTCCGGCCGCCGCCTAAGTGGTCGCCGCCGTCGACCCCGGCCTCCCTGTGCCCAGCTGCGTGCGCCCCTAGATGCGCGGGAGCACGGGCTCCCTCTTGGTGCCCTCAGCACGACCAGCCGCGGGCTGTAGCGCCGTCCCGAGCAACTCCGGCGAGGTCTCGCCGACGTCGTCGTCGCCGGCGTCACTTGCTGACGTGGTTGGTTTAATTAGCCACTAATCACCACCGTGTCACAGACAGCCGGGCCCCACCGCCTAACTAACCGGCTAACTAAAATAGATTAGGTTTAATCTAATTGCAGTGGCCCCACACGTCAGTTTTGACCGCGCTGACGTGGCCGTTGACTGGGCCCACACATCAGCGGCACTAACCAGCCCCAGTCACTGACCAGTGGACCCCACTGGTCAGGTTTGACCTGGACCCGCCTAGTTGACCTGCTGACATCAGCATGACCTAGTGCTGACGCAATAAATCATTTTCTGGTTTTAAAATAATCCAGGAAATTCCAGAAATTGTTGCAAACTTCTAAAATTCATATAAAATCAACCGTAACTCCAAATGAAATAATTTATATATGAAAAATGATCAGAAAAATCCAATCTATCCATCTGTACCATTTTCATGCATGTTAGAACAACTTATAGCTGCTGTTTAGCACAAATCAATTAAATGGCATTTAAACTCTCACATATGGAGTTTGAATTTGAACCTAGTGTTCAAACCAACCCCATTTAACCTGTTGCTAGATGCATTAGCCCAAAACACATTCATATTGCCATGTCATAGCATGCATCATATTGTGCATTGCATTGATCGTGTTTCTTCTGTGTTTGCCGGTGTTGTTCCCCCTCGGTAGACGCTGTACCGATGATGTGATCGTTGACACTGATGAAGACTCAATGTTATCTTCAGAAGTGCCAGGCAAGCAAAACCCCCTTGTTCATTCCGATACAATCCTACTCTCTCGCTCCTGCTCTCTTTTACTGCATTAGGACAACACCGATTCATCTGTTACTTGCTGCGGTAGTTGAACCCCTTTATCCTTTGCATGACCTGTCATTGCCACAGTAAATAGATGAAACCCACTAGCATGAGTAGGAGTTGTTTGAGCCCTGTTGTGCCTACTCATTCATGCTTGTTTGTCATGCCTGCTACTGCTTAGAGTTGAGTCAGGTCTGATTCATCGGGGATGAATCAGAGGTGTGTGAACATGTCCTACCGTTGAGAGCTAAGTGTGTGAACACGATTTGGTAAAGGTAGCGGTGAGAGGCCATGTAGGAGTACATGGTGGGTTGTCTCATTGCAGCCGTCTTCAGGAACTGAGTTCTGTGTTTGTGATCCATGACCAGTTACTACCACACATTGGTTCCGGTAACTCGACCCCTCTCGACTTATTAATCAACATGATCTCTGTCCAGGAGTTGCAACTAGTTTCTGGTGTTTGTAGGTAGTGTTAGTAGTCTACCAAGTGGCACCCGGTACAGGTGGGCTTGGGACAGACTAGGCACAGTGGCACGGTGTACCAAGTGGCACCCGGATGGTGGGCTTGGGAACCCTGCTCACATCGTTTGGGGCCGTGAGCGACACCCCGGCCGGATCTCCTTGCGGATGGAACCCGAATAGGCGATAAACCTGGACGAGAGACTTGTGTGGTTAGTCAGGTCGTGGCCGACTCCCTCGCCCGGCTTCCGCTTGAAGGTTGCCGAGGTACATGACGTGTACAGGGCGATAAGTGGCGGGAGCGTGTGTGAAGAAGTACACCCCTGCAGGGTTATCATTATCTATTCGAATAGCCGGATTCCGCGGATATGGAAACTTGGACCCCTTGCATAGTTCATAGACAAGTGAAAGTGGATACTCTAAAATGCGCAAGATAAGTGTGAGTGCTATGGATGGCGTTCTCGTAGGGAGACGGGAGCGGATCCATAGTGGTGTATTGATATGGTGAATATGTGGACTCGTGTGCGCCACCTCAAAAGAGTTACTTGCAGTCGTAGTTCAGGTTAGCCACTGAGTCAAAGCTGGCTTGCTGCAGTTAAACCCCACCATCCCCTTTGTTGATAATAATGCATATGTAGTTAGTTCTGATGTAAGTCTTGCTGGGTACATTTGTACTCACGTTGCTTAATTTATGTTTTTGCAGAGAGACTTCAGTCTCGCTAGTAGTACCACGTGGACTTCGACGTTTAGCTTGTTACCTCAGCTACGATCTTGTGCCCTCAGCAGGATCTGGTAGATAGTCAGGCTTCTCAGCCTTTTTCATTTGTAGATGTCTGTACTCAGACATGTTAAGCTTCCGCATGTGCTTGGACTTGTATGCTCTGATTGTTGAGTCATGAGACCCATGTTTGTAATATCTCGCTCCTCGGAGCCTATTGAATAATACTTTGAGTCGTAGAGTCATGTTGTGATGCCATGTTGTATTTGCACACATCGAGCATATTGTGTGTATGTTATTGAAATGCTTGGTATGTGTGGGATCTGACTATCTAGTTCTTTATCCTTAGTAGCCTCTCTTACCGGGAAATGTCTCCTAGTGCTTCCACTGAGCCATGGTAGCTTGCTACTGCTCCGGAACACTTAGGCTGGCCGGCATGTGTCCTTCTTCGTTCCTGTGTCTGTTCCTTCGGGGAAATGTCACGCGATGAATACCGGAGTCCTGTTAGCCCGCTACAGCCCGGTTCACCGGAGTCCTGCTAGCCCAGTGCTACAGCCTGGATTCACTCGCTGATGACCGACACGTTCGATGTTGGGTCATGGATGCCTGTCCCTGTAAGTTTGTGCCACTTTGGGTTTACGACTAGCCATGTCAGCCCGGGCTCCTTATCATATGGATGCTAGCGACACTATCATATACGTGTGCCAAAAGGCGCAAACGGTCCCGGGCAAAGGTAAGGCGACACCCATGGGGATACCGTGCGTGAGGCTGCAAAGTGATATGAGGTGTTACATGCTAGATCGATGTGGCATTGAGTCGGGGTCCTGACAGCGACTAAATCGGCCAGTACTTGTGACTTAATGGCTCGCCGTGGTTTGTATGATATGTCGAACGGGAGGAGCTCAATAGCCCATTTAGCAATCCGGCCCGTGGCATCACGGTTGTTTATAATGTCGTTGAGTGGAACCTCGGAGGCCACCGTAATCGAACACTCTTGAAAGTAGTGTCGTAGTTTTCGGGATGCCATGAAGATCACGTATGCTATCTTTTGATAATGTGAGGACAGTAGATACGTAGTATACCGAATTTGAAGCGGGAACTTATGTCCGACCGTTTCTCGTTCGACGATGAGCACTGCGCTTACAACCTGGTGTGTTGCCGCTATATATAACAAGATTGGTTCGCCGATATTTGGCGCGGCCAAGATTGGGTTCCTGGCCAAGGCAGCTTTTATTTCTTCCAAACCGGCCGTAGCTGCGTCCGTCCACTCAAAGTGTTCGGTGTGCCGAAGAAGGCGATAAAGAGGTAATGCCTTTTCTCCCAATCGGGAGATAAAGCGGCTTAAGGCAGCCATGCATCCAGTAAATTTCTGGATTTGCTTGAGGTTTGTTGGGATAGCCAACTGTGACAGAGCTTGGATTTTAGTCGGACTCGCTTCAATTCCTCTATTGGAAATGATGAAGCCCAAGAGCTTTCCTGCGGGTACGCCAAAAACGCATTTTCCGGATTGAGCTTAATGTCATATGTTCGGAGATTGTCGAACGTGAGCCTCAAGTCGTCTATCAAAGATTCGACGTGTCTGGTTTTAATTAACACATCGTCTACGTATGCCTCCACTGTTTTGCCGATTTGTGCTTCCAGGCATGTCTGAATCATGCGTTGATAGGTTGCATCGGCGTTTTTGAGCCCGAAAGGCATGGTGTTGAAACAGAAGGGGCCGTATGGAGTAATGAATGCCGTTGCGGCTTGGTCGGTGAGGGAGTCCTGGATTAGGGGGTCTCCGGATAGCCGGACTATATCCTTTGGCCGGACTGTTGGACTATGAAGATGCAAGATTGAAGACTTCGTCCCGTGTCCGGATGGGACTCTACTTGGCGTGGAAGGCAAGCTAGGCAATACGGATATGTATATCTCCTCCCTTGTAACCTACCTTGTGTAACCCTAGCCCCCTCCGGTGTCTATATAAACCGGAGGGTTTAGTCCGTAGGGAAAGATACAATCATACCATAGGCTAGCTTCTAGGGTTTAACCTCTATGATCTCGTGGTATATCAACTCTTGTAATACTCATATCATCAAGAACAATCAAGCAGGACGTAGGGTATTACCTCCATCAAGAGGGCCCGAACCTGGGTAAAACATCGTGTCCCCTGCTTCCTGTTACCATCCGCCTTAGATGCACAGTTCGGGACCCACAACCCGAGATCCGTCGGTTTTGACACCGACATTGGTGCTTTCATTTAGAGTTCCACTGTGTCGTCACCATAAGGCTTGATGGCTCCTTCGATCATTGGTAGTGATGCGGTCCAGGGTGAGGTTTTCCTCCCCAGACAGATCTTCGTATTCAGTAGCTTCGCACTGCGGGCCAATTCACTTGGCCATCTGGAGCAGATAGAAAGCATCGCCCCTGGCCATCAGGTCAGATTCGAAAACTTAAACTACATTGCCGACGTCCACAGAGACTTGATCTTCGATGGATTCGAGCCTGTGTCAGGTGCGCCGCACAGTCACGACTAGCACGACGTAGCTCTGCCACCGGACAGTGTTCGGGAGATCGCATCTGCAACTACTCCGGCCATCAATCCAGAGCAAATCGTGCCATCCGAGAGCAGAGGGATAGACCCCGCCATGGAGACCGCACTCTCAGTGGCGATGGAGCCGGATACTGACTTCACCGCTTACGAGAGCCGTGTCGCCGAACCACTGGATTCACCTCCGGCCACGGACTCCGAGTCGCTTACATCCGTGCCTGTCGAATCCGACTGGGCGCCGATCATGGAGTTCACCACCGCGGATATCTTTCAGCACTCGCCCTTTGGTGATATGCTAAATTCATTGAGGTCCCCCTCCTTGTCAGGAGAACCTTGGCCAAACTATGTCCGGCTAGAATGGGATGCGGATGACGAAGAAATTTCGCTGCCCGCCCACCACCCACTTAGTAGCCACTGTCGATGATTTAACCGACATGCTCGGCTTAGACTCCAAAGACATCGACGGTATGGATGACGATGTAGGAGACGAGCAGGAACCACCGCCCACAGGGCGCTAGACCGCTAACTCATCATACGACATATATATGGTGGACACCCCTAAAGAAGGCAATGGCAACGAGACAGCGGAGGATGACCCCTCCAAGAAGCATCCCAAGCGCCGACGTCAGCGGCGCCGCTCTAAGTCCCGCCATAGCAAAAGTAGTGATACCGGCACAAGAGATAATAACACTCCGGATAGTGCCGAGGACAACCACAATCCCCTTCAGCACGATGTAGAGTCAGAGGATGAACAAGCGAGCCCTCCAGAGCAGGCAGTGGATGGAGAACCGGAGGAGGACAACTTCATGCCTCTCTCCGAAGACGAGGCGAACCTCGGCGACGAAGAATTTATCGTGCCTGAGGACTCCGTCGAGCAAGAGTGCTTCAAGCGCCGGCTTATGGCCACAGCAAATAGCCTGAAGAAAAAGCAACAACAACTTCAAGTTGATCAAGACTTGCTAGCAGACAGATGGACCGAAGTCCTTGCGACCGAGGAATACGAACTCGAGCGCCCCTCCAAGAGCTACCCAAAACACAGGTTGCTACCTCACCTCGAGAAGGAAGCATTGAAACCTCATTCACCAGTGTATGATGCGGCTGACCGGCCACTGCGTGGCCGAGCCAGAGAGGCGTTTCAGCCTAAAGTTCAGCCTGCACCCCGCCGCCAGTCATTCAAAAATACCAAGGCCCGGGGCAACACACGAGACCTGCGAGATGTATTGGACAGTAAGGCAAAACTTGCAAGGTCAATATACGGGTTACGGGCACGCGCGCCAACACGGGACAATGATCGTTGCGCCGGATACACCAAAAGCAAATCCGGTCGGGCCGAATACAGCAGACAAGACTCACATGAACTGCATCGGGATATAGACCGGCACAGAGGCGCCGCACACCCCCTATGCTTCACTGATTGAGTTATGGATCATGAATTCCCGGAGGGTTTCAAACCCGTAAATATCGAATCATATGATGGTACAACAGATCCCGCTGTATGGATTGAGGATTTCCTCCTTCACATCCACATGGCTCGTGGTGATGATCTACATGCCATCAAATACCTCCCACTAAAACTCAAAGGACCAGCTTGGCATTGGCTGAATAGCTTGCCAGCAGACTCTGTCGGTAGTTGGGAGGATCTAGAAGACGCATTCCTTGACAACTTCCAGGGCACTTATGTGCGACCACCAGATGCTGATGACTTGAGCCATATAACTCAGCAGCCAGGGGAATCGACCAGACAATTCTGGACACGATTCCTGACTAAGAAAAACCAAATTGTCGACTGTCCGGATGCAGAGGCCTTAGCGGCATTCAAGCATAACATCAGCGACGAGTGGCTTGCCCGACACCTCAGCCAAGAAAAGCCGAAGTCTATGGTAGCCCTCACGACACTCATGACCCGCTTCTGCGCGGGCGAGGATAGCTGGCTGGCTCGCAGCAATAACATATCGAGGAATCCGGGCACTTCAGATACCAAAGATGCCAACGACAGACAACGTCGTAACAGACCAAAGCACCGCAATAATGGTGATAACATTGAGGATACGGCAGTCAATGCCGGATTCAGAGGCTCTAGATTCGGTCAGCGGAAAAAGCCATTTAAAAGTACTCCGGCTCCGTCCAGTTTGGATCGCATACTGGATCGCTCGTGTCAAATCCATGGCACCCCCGACAAGCCAGCCAATCACACCAACAGAGAATGCTGGGTGTTCAAGCAGGCTGGCAAGTTAAATGCCGAAAACAAGGACAAGGGGCTGCATAGTGATGATGAGGAAGAGCCCCGGCCGCCGAACACGGGAGGATAGAAAGGGTTCCCCCCACAAGTGAAGACGGTGAACATGATATACGCAACCCACATTCCCAAGAGGGAGCGGAAGCGTGCACTAAGGGACGTCTATGCGATGGAGCCCGTTGCCCCAAAGTTCAACCCATGGTCTGCTTACCCGATCACCTTTGATCGCAGGGATCACCCCACTAGCATCCGTCATGGCGGATCCGCCGCACTGGTCCTAGACCCCATCATCAACAGATTTCATCTCACTCGAGTCCTTATGGACGGCGGCAGCAGCCTGAACCTGCTCTATCAGGATACAGTGCGAAAAATGGGCATCGATCCCTCGAGGATCAAACCCAGCAAAACCACCTTTAAAGGCGTCATCCCAGGTGTAGGGGCCCATTGCACAGCCTCAATCACACTGGAAGTGGTCTTCAGATCACCGGACAACTTCCGAAGCGAGGGGTTAATCTTCGACATCGTCCCGTTTCGCAGTGGCTATCATGCACTGCTCGGACGAACTGCATTTGCAAAATTCAATGCAGTACCGCATTACGCATACCTCAAGCTCAAGATGCCAGGACCTCGGGGGGTCATAACTATGAATGGAAACACAGAACGCTCGCTCCGCATGGAAGAGCACACTGCGGCCCTCGCAGCAGAAGCACAAAGTAGCCTTTTAAGGAAAACCACTAATTCGGCGATACAGCCCCCGAACACCTTCAAGCGTGTCCGGAGTAAACTGCAACAGGATCGCCTAGCACGTTCAGAGCTCGCCTAGTAATTCGGCCCCTGTCCCAGTCCCAGGCAAGCGACAAAATCCGTGCCGCACATATATAATTACGCACTGAAAATACCATGGACATAGGCGGGGGCACGATCAGGGCACATCCCGCAATGCGGCTTAACCGCCCTAGGGGCTGTATATGTTTATCATTTCTTTTCTCTTTCAGGACCTAACCCCCTAGAAGCCCTTTCCGACAGTATGATTGCCGGATAGATTACTGGAAGCAACAACCAAGGCGGCAAGAAGCTAAGATAAACACTGGAACCCTCGGGTGGTCTCTAATAATAATACCCGCTTTCTACTATCCATACACAGCTTGCCCTTGGATAGGACATTTTGAATAGTCCTACTTCTGCTTATTTGCACTACATGTACCAGTACGCCTCGACGTATTATTTAAATAACAATGCATAGCATTAGTCCATTATTGCATTATTCATTCCTTTTTCCCTTTATGTCCATTCATGACAATCCGCACCCGTACGTTCGGGTACGGTCAGTACGCCAGGGGCTGTCGTTTACCCCATAATACGGCGTAAGAAGTCCGAACACTTTCGATAGTGTGGCACCCCGAACTTATAGCATTATATGCATCAGCTCCAAATCATGTCTTTGGTCAAATGTTGGGTTTGCCCGGCTCCCATGCTTTGGTACCTTATGTTCCGCTATATCGGCTAAGGTAGCGGTGGGAGAACTACTGCGATTGCGTCCCGGTTCTTCCGGAAGAGCACCTCAGTAGAGAAAGCCGAAAACTGGCTGTCATGATAAGGCGAGAGACTGGTCGCTGTTCGAGAGGTCTCAAGTCCTTAAAGACTTTTTCCGCTTCGGGCGAGGAGCCGTCCTTGTCCGGCTTAGGCGAGTATAGCGCCCCAAATTTGGCCTTCCAAACACTAGGGGCTTCGCCAAAGTTTAAAATTGTAGACTTCTATGGCTAAGTGAGAGTGATAAAGCCTTATAGTCCGATTGCCTGGTTCGTTGCGCTGAACACCTCCCTTGAAGGACCCAAAATTGGGGTAAAGAGTGCTCAGGTTTATCCCGAACACCCCAATACTAGCTACATGGGGGTAGAAGCCGACTACTGGCCAACTCTCGGATATTATAAATGGCAGCACAGAAGGTAATATTTTAAATTAAAAAAGCGTTGCATAGCGCAGATGAACTTGTTTCACATTACAGGATCACATGAGCATGTTCATTCAAAAATTACATCCCTGGCACATTCATCGGCCACAAGGCGAGAACCCTTCAGGACACTCTCATAGTACATCTCGGGGTGGCGATGCTCCTTGCCCTCCGGCAGCCCCTCCTTCACCAGCTTCACGGCGTCCAGCTTCGCCCAGTGCACCTTCGCCCGGGCAAAAGCCCTGCGCGCACCCTCGATGCAGGCTGACCACTTTATGACTTCAAGTCGTGGGCAGGCCTCCACAAGCCACCTCACCAGATCGAAGTAGCTGCTGGACTAGGGCTCGCCATGCCACATCCGGACTATAAGGGCCCTCATGGCCTGTTCGGCCGCCTTGTGAAGCTCGACCAATTGCTTCAGCTGGTCGCTCAAGGGCATCGGGTGTTTGGTCCCAGTATACTGAGACCAGAACAACTTCTCCGTTGAGCTCCCCTCCTCAGCTCGATAAAACTCCACGGCATCTAGTACACTGTGGGGAAGATCTGCGAACGCTCCTGGAGAGCTCCGAACTCGGGTAAGAAAGAGGAAAGTTTCCTTGACATGCTTGCTTTGCATAATGAATGCCTTACCCGCTGATATCTTCTTCACCGCATAAATTTCCTGGAGGGCCATGTGGGCTTCAGCCTTGGCGCTCCGAGCGCTTTCAAGCGCATGTGCGAGCTCGGACTCTCGCGTCTTAGAGTCGAGCTCCAAGGACTCGTGTTTTTTGGCGAGAGCCTCGAGCTCTTGCTGCACCTCGCCCACTCGGGCTTCTTGCTTCTCCCGCTCGATGCGTTCCTTGGCCGCTTTGTCTTCGGCCTCGGACAGCGCCTTCTTCAGGGTCGCCACCTCGGTCGTGGCCCCTGACAAATTCATGGTGATCCTATTATTTTACAAATGAACTTCTTTTCAAAAGCGTAGACAAGGTATTGCTTACCTTTGCTCTCCTCGAGCTGCCTCTTGATGAGGCCAAGCTCGTTCTCGGACCGCTCCAGGTCTTGCTTCAGTGCAGAGACCTCTGCAGTACATGCGGCAGCGGCCAGCGGGGAAGCCTGCACTTACACATAGACATATTCTTATTAGACTCCTGACTCATCATTTGGTCCTCTATTCGGCATTTCTTCTCGAACGTCGAACAGAGCATCAGGGGCTACTATCTATGCGGTAATATTTTCTTATATATATTTTGATTGCTTACCTCAAAGCCTGTTAGGAGGCTGGCGCAAGCCTCGGTCGGCCCGTTTTTGGTGGACTGAACCTTCTCGATCACCGCACTCATGATAGTGCGGTGCTCGTCGTCGATGGAAGCGTTGCGAAGCACTTCCAGCAAGTTGTCTGGTGCCTTTGGATGGATAGAGGACACCGGCACGGGTGGTTGGCCCCCCTTAACAGGGGACCGCCTGCCAGAGTCCGGAACCATCGAAGGTTTTGGCGCAGTGTTCGGATGGGGGCCGAACTCGGAGCCCGTAAGAGCCTCGCTCCCTTGGTACCCAGGGTCCGGGAGGTCGCCTCGAGACGCCTCCAAGACCACCTCCCCTTGGCTCGGTGCCTTTTGAGACAACACCTCGGCGTTGTCCGTAGGGCGAGGGGTGGAGGCGGTCGGAAGAGAACCGATGTTCATATCCGACGAGTCCAACGAACCGCTCGACGAAGATACGTCGAGATGAGCTCGGGACGGACTGCATAATCATGTTCGGCATGAGGAGAAGCAGCGCAGTAAAACATACCATGAATTACTATGGTGTATGGATACTTACAACTTCGCCAGGGGCTTGACCCTGGGTAGCCACTCATCGCCGCTGTAGGCGGCCGTCGTGGAGCAGTCTGGAGGGAGGGTCCTGCCCTTCTTGGACCCTTCGGCCTCCCCGGTTGGATCGGCCTTCCTTTTCTTGTCTCCCCCGACTAGGGGGAGAACTTTCCTCTTCCTCCTCCTTGTTTTCGTGGGAGGAGGGCGCGTCGGAGTTATCAGACGATGAGTCTGATACAACCTTGCGCCGGAGACCCTTTCGGGTCCCCGCAGCCTTCTTCTTGGCATTCTTCACCGGCACCTCGTAAGGTGCCAGAACCAGCATCTCCGTCAGGAGAGCATTGGCAGCATCTTTCGGCAGGGGGCAGGGCAATCGATCTTCTCCGATGTCTTCACTCGGTCCTGTTAAAGGCATGGAAGGCTTAGATCATGCACATGATTAAACTGGGGCAAATAGATACCCTGTGAAATATAAAAATTTACCAGATTGGCGCGGCGCTTTGCGCTGAGTCCGCGGTCCTCGGTGAGGGAAGGAGGTACCTCGACACCCTTAAACAGCACCCTCCAGACGTCCTTGTGCGTCGTGCCATAGAGATCTCGCAACGTCTGGTGCTTGGCCGGGTTGAACTCCCACGAGTTGAATGTCCGTTGTTGACACGGGAGAATCCGGCGGAAGAGCATGACCTGGAACATGTTGACGAGCTTAATTTTCTTGCTCATCATGTTCTTGATGCAGGTCTGGAGTCTGGTCAGCTCTATCGAGGAACCCCAGGACAGGCCCTTCTCTTTCCAAGAGGTGAGCCGTGTGGTGATTCTGGATCGGAATTCGGGGACCGCCACCCAGTTGGTGTCGCGCGGCTCGGTGATGTAGAACCACCCCGATTGCCACCCCTTTATGGTCTCCACATAGGAGCCTTCAAGCCAGGTGACATTAGGCATCTTTCCCACCATGGCGCCTCCGCACTCCGCTTGCTGTCCGACCACCACCTTCAGTTTGACATTGAAGGTACTCAGCCACAGGCCGAAATGGGGCTTGATGCGGAGGAAGGCCTCGCACACGACGATAAACACCGAGATGTTGAGGATGAAATTGGGGGCCAGATCATGAAAATCAGCTTGTAGTAGAACATGAGCCCGCGGACAAACGGGTGGAGGGGAAATCCCAGTCCGCGGACAAAATGGGTAAGAAAAACTACCCTCTCATGGGGTTCGGGCGTTGGGATGATCTGCCCCGCATCTGGCAGCTGGTGCGCGATATTCGCGGCCAGATATCCGTCTTCCCGTAACTTTTTGATGTTCTCCTCCGTGATGGAGGAGACCATCCACTTGCCTCCTGCTCCGGGCATGCTTGGAGTGGTTTGAGAAGAATAACGCGAGCTTCGGCGCTAGAGCTCGAGTGTGCGGGAATGGGTAAGCAAGGAGGAAGAAGGCGTGGGTGAAAAGAGTAAATCCTTGTCCCTTTATAAGGGCGGAAGAGGCAATGCGTCTCCCCACTTGCCTGGTAAAACCGCTTATTCCCCAGGCGTCGTAATTGATGGCACGGATGTGTTACCCACGTCCGTATTGATGAGAATCCCGTAATAAGGGGGACATGGTCTCTGCTTTGACAAGACGTGACAGAAAAACTGCCTCGCAATATGCGCAATGCTGGTTGAGAAAAATGGTTCAGATAAGGACCAGGCCGTGACGTGATGTTGTGCTGCCAAAACGTGTCAGCAGATTAGATTTATGGAAATATTATTCTCTCTACGGTGGGGTGTGGAACTTGTTTTGCAGAACCGGACACTATCCTTGTGTTCAAAAATCTTCCATGAAGTATTTGGAGAAGAACCCGCCTTGCAATGCCGAAGACAATACTGCACGCCGGACTCATTGTCATTGAAGCCTGGTTCAGGGGCTACTGATGGAGTCCTGGATTAGGGGGTCTCCGGACAACCGGACTATATCCTTTGGCCGGACTATTGGACCATGAAGATACAAGATTGAAGACTTCGTCCCGTGTCCGGATGAGACTCTACTTGGCATGGAAGGCAAGCTGGGCAATACGGATATGTATATCTCCTCCCTTGTAACCAACCTTGTGTAACCCTAGCCCCCTCCGGTGTCTATATAAACCGGAGGGTTTAGTCCGTAGGACAAGATACAATCATACCATAGGCTAGCTTCTAGGGTTTAGCCTCTACGATCTCGTGGTAGATCAACTCTTGTAATACTCATATCATCAAGAACAATCAAGCAGGACGTAGGGTATTACCTCCATCAAGAGGGCCCGAACCTGGGTAAAACATCATGTCCCCTGCTTCCTGATACCATCCGCCTTAGACGCACAGTTCGGGACCCCCTACCCGAGATCCGCCGGTTTTGACACCGACAGTCGGGCTCCGCCATCTTGATTTGATGGTATCCGGAGTATACGTCGAGGAAACACAACGAGTCGTGTCCCGCGGTAGCATCGATAATTTGATCGATGCAGGGGAGGGGGAAGGGATCCTTGGGGCAAGCCTTGTTAAGGTCCTTAAAATCGACACATAGGCATCAGGATTTGTCCTTCTTTGGTACCATCACCAGGTATGCTAGCCAGTCCGGATGTTTTATTTCTCTAATGAATCCGGCCTCGAGTAACTTGGCTAGTTCTTCTCCCATGGGTTGTCGCTTGGGTTCGGAGAAACGCCGAAGAGTTTGCTTGACTAGCTTGTATCCCTTTAGAATGTTTAGGCTATGTTCGGCCAGCCTGCGTGGGATGCCTGGCATATCTGAAGGATGCCAGGCAAAGATGTCCCAATTCTCGCGTAAGAACTCCCGCAGTGCGGCGTCTGTTGTGGGGTTCAGCCGTGCCCTGATGGATGCTGTTTTTGAAGGGTCTGTTGGGTGGACCTGGAATTTGACTATTTCGTCTGTTGGTTTAAAAGAGGTGGACTTGGGTCTTTTGTCGAGTATCACGTCGTCCATGTCCACTGTAGAGCGCAACGCAGTTAGTTCTTCGGCCGTGAGGGCTTCGGATAACACTTCGAGAGCCAGTGTGGCGGTTTTGTTTTCGGCGCGGAGTGCTATGTCCGGATCACTAGCTAGAGTGATAATTCCATTGGGCCCGGGCATCTTGAGCTTCATGTACCCGTAATGGGGTATAGCTTGGAAGATCGTGAATGCCTCTCGCCCTAAAAGGGCGTGGTATCCGCTACTAAACGGGGCCACTTGGAATGTGATTTCTTCGGACCTGTAATTCTCCGGCGTGCCGAATACCACATCTAGTGTGATTTTTCCCGCACATCGTGCCTCCTGACTAGGGATGATTCCTCTAAAGGTCGTGCTGCTGTGCTCAATGCGGCTCTTGTCTATTTCCATTTTTTGAAGAGTCTCCTCATAGATGAGGTTTAATCCGCTGCCACCGTCCATGAGTACTTTAGTAAGCCGGAAGCCATCCACAATTGGACTAAGGACCAAAGCGGCTGGAGCTCGGGATGTGCGGAATTGAGGTTCGTCACTGGCGTTGAAGGTTATGGCCGTGTCGTTCCATGGATTTATCGTTGCAACGTGGCAAACTTCGGCGAGGCTGCGAAGTGCCCGCTTGCGCCTATTGTTTGAGGCGAAAGTCTTGAAGACTGTCAGTACTGTATTGTTATTTTCCACGGGAGGGTGCTCTGCGGTATTATTGACGGGGAGGTCCTCGCCTCTCCTAGCCACCTGCCGGAGTATCCAACATGCTATAAGGCTGTGTGTTGGCATGGTATCCGATGTACTATGAATTTTGCATGGCTCATTGAGCCATCCCTCCAATACGGTTCCATGCCCTATAGTGGGTTGTCGCTTCTTTGTAATTGGATTGGGTGACTTACGAGAGTACACCCTTTTAGTTTGGACAGAGGGTTTAGTTAGAGCCGGAGGATCCCAGAATTGTGTTTGGGATTTCCAAGTGCTTTCCATCGCATAGTACTTCCGTACTATGGACGCCAAGTCAGCGAAGTGTGTTATATCATGGCGACTTATGGCGTTGAGGATTCCCTTGTCCGTGCAATTTTTGCAAAAGAATGAAATTGCGTCTTCCTCGCGATAGTCCTTCGCCTTGCTTATTGCAAGGAGGAATCTGGCCCAATAGTGATGTACTGTCTCTTGGGGCCCTTGTCTAATATGGAAAAGATCACTTATGTGAGGGCGGGTGGGTAGATTTAAGTCCAAACCCTGGCCCGGTCTGAGACCCAAAGGAGTTTCCGAGCTTGGTAGTTCGGTCTCTAGGACGTTGCCCAACGGTACTAGCCCGCTGTTCAATTCCAGGTTCGAAGCTTGGGCCATGTCCTCCCGTAGACGGGTATCCGGCTCGGAGAGCTCGGGAATCCGGACATAGTTTGTTCTCAAAATAGAGGAAGAATCGCTGCATCGCTCCTCCACCACCACTATCTGATGGGTAACCGGCGGAGAGTTAATCTCCCTTCAGTCGGGTTTAAGCCCGATCCGATCATAGTCCGTAGCGAATCCCAGCGATGCGATCCAAGAGCTTGTTCAAAGAAGAGAGCTCCATTGGGTCCATCTGCTCGGTGAATCCCGAGCCGACGTGGAGGCGGTTTTTGATGACCCGAGAAGTCATCGTCGGCGCGACGGCCGATGGGGCAGCACGATGAAGCCGCCTAATCGGAGAGTTTGGCCTACAGCCAGGGCTCCCCCATAGGTAACGTTGTCCCTGACAACAAGGCGAGCCATCAGGCCTTACCGTGACGGCACGGTGGAACTCTCAATGAAAGCACCAATGTCGGTGTCAAAACCGGCGGATCTCGGGTAGGGGGTCCCAAACTGTGCGTCTAAGGCGGATGGTAACAGGAGGCAGGGGACACAATGTTTACCCAGGTTCGGGCCCTCTCGATGGAGGTAATACCCTACTTCCTGCTTGATTGATCTTGATGATATGAGTATTACAAGAGTTGATCTACCACGAGATCAAAGAGGCTAAACCCTAGAAGCTAGCCTATGGTATGATTGTTGTTGTCCTATGGACTAAAACCCTCCGGTTTATATAGACACCGGAGGGGCTAGGGTTACACAGAGTCGGTTACAAGGGAGGAGATCTACATATCCGAATCGCCAAGCTTGCCTTCCACGCAAAGGAGATTCCCATCCGGACACGGGACGAAGTCTTCAATCTTGTATCTTCAAAGTCCAACAGTCCGGCCAAAGTATATAGTCTGGTTGTCCGAGGATCCCCTAATCCAGGACTCCCTCATTGGGAGCATATGATGTAGTCCTAGGAGTAGACTGGATGAGGAAATTCCCTATTATTTCAATAAGTCTTTCCGTTGGTTGTAACTAATCATGTACCCGCTGCTGCGGAATTCCTTTTACCTAACCAGGATTGCAGTAAAGATAAACTACGTTGGGTCTGCCTGCTTGTTCAGTACCACCCATTCCCATGGGAATATATGGGTTTTTCGGTCCAGTGGGAGGATCATTTTCCTTTGAAGGTAATTTTCCCAACCAATAAGTATTGGGCTCCTAAGTAAACAAAGCGAAGGATCAAGTAACCAACATGTTGCGGAGCAGCTAAGTAAGCCTAGAAATGACTCAAGTAATCCAAGGGCAGAGCAACATAATCCAACGGAGGGGCTACGTGATCCAACAGAAGAGCTGCGTAAACAAGGAACACATGAACCTGCTAATGATCCACTCCACCTGCCAAGTGGACCAATCACAAGAGCTCGGGCCGAGAAATTCAATGAAGTAATCCATATGCTGATTCAGCAAGCCAACCATTGGAGTTGGTATTCCAAGTTTCTTGAATAACCTAGCTGTCTGAAACACACCAATGGGATTCTGTGTAATCCTCCGATCTACATGGTGTAGGTAAAGGGCAAAAAAGTCGCTAATTAGTAGCACTGAAGTATGCACCCGACGTGTAAACTTCTTCTTTTTATTTACCAATGTTGCTATTTGACTGATCATCCTTTGAGACCACGGAGAACATCAGAGAGAAAGATACGTCACCTAAAAAAATTGACACCCTGACTTATATGAGTCGGCTAGAAACTCAAGGCCTGGCCTTCTGTGTGAGAATGTTGGGTCCTTCCCAAAATCGCTTGGATCAATGAAAGATTTGAATAACGCTAGGTTGTGATACTGATGTCTGATTTTACTCATATACATCTAATAGTGAAGGCCGTGAAGTTTGAATAGCCTCACTTAACCCTGGTTCGGTAATGGCAAAGGGGATAGCCTTGCTTTTGAACATTCATGTGCATATGTTTTCATTAGATGTGCAATTGAAATCAGTAGAAGCGAAACTTTCATCCCTATATTTCCACAGAAATGGAATTAGCGATACCTTTGAATTCATGAATCATGTTTCTAGTGGAGAGTAACTACTACGAAAGGTACGGAAAACGGGAAAGGCAAAGCACAGGAAAGAAGAATATATTCAACAATGCCATCCTTGTTTTGGTACCGGATTCAACTTGTCGAGGTTTCTGCTTGTAACATCACTCACTAGATCAAATCAAAGGGCTCGGTTTCTGATCCTCGGCAAAGGCAAAGTCAATTCAATAGGAATCTGAATCCTAAAAGGCAAGACCCAAACCACTAGTCGATCTACAGTTCTTCTTTCACTTCCATCTCTTGATACCTGTTTTCTTGCTTTTCTTACCACTGTTGTAGTGAACCGCATCTCTAAGCACCGGGAGTTTTGAACCGCACACAAGGTCCTTCTTAAACTATAAATAAGTGAAATAATTGTTCTAGGTCACCTTGGCTTCTGTGTTCAATAGTTAGTAGGGGAAGTGCATGGCTTGGTATCTCTCTTCCCTGTAGAAAACCAATCACAAGTCCCTCCTTGTTTTAACTCCAAAAAGCTGGAAAATAAAGCAAATCTTAGATAGCCTAACTTATTTTTTTTGCCCTGGAAAAGGCAGCTACTATCCCTGTTGGATTTCCAGAAAATGGAATGTACCTAGGGAACCCTATTGATCAAATCAGAGACTGAACCTAGTGATCTTTCTCCTGCTGGCAAGCATCGATACCTGTCTCCTAATAAATTAATCTTGTCTTGGGCTCTGATTCACACAATCAAAAAGCCCTTGCGATGTGGGTCACCCTTTTCCTCTATACATCTATTCAGCAAAGGTGGCTTGCTATTCTCTGCAATTGAAGGTTGGGCCTACATATCTCTTATTTGTGTGGATCAACCATCCAACCTTTCTTCTTTCTTTCGGTAAAAGCATAGGTAGAATGCGTATAGTAATGGTAGAGCCGATGTATGGCTAAGCAGGGCTAATGGAGCTCTTGGAAAGAAGTCAATATCCAGCTTATCCCTAGTCTAGCACTCTACTGCGAAGTCAGAAACCCATTAACAAGCAAGGCTATAGTGAACCTCTTCCTTAAGGGATTGTGGAATGCACACATCCCGGAATACAGTTGGGTGATCCATTAAGCTAAGCAAAGAGCTATGAACAACCTAGTGACGTGGTGGCAAGCATCGATACGAGGAAGGTGATAGATCAGATATGATTTCCTTCATAGGATACTCTTTTTCCTTTGGATTGTGGAATGATATGAAGGGCCTAATAGTAGTGATTTAGTGCGATGTGAGGTGCCCCCCGCGTGAGACTTTCTGAGGTTAAGAAAATAATAACAGGACGGCTTTCTTAGACTCTGCTCTATAGCACTCTTTGAGTAAGTTCGTTAACGAGGTAGCAGTTCTACACGAATGAAAATAGACCTATCTTCTCTTTCTTGGGCGGGGCACCAAATTCATGTATCTTTACCAATTAACCAATTTCTTGACGCTGGGGTGGATCCTAAAGAGATACCACTTCCTCATGAATTTATCTTGAATCGGCACCTTTTGGCTCAACTTTATCCTAGTTTTGCCGAACGAGCAACCCCTTTTTCCACTTTAAATTGGTCCAAATACGCAGAATTTCTGACTTTTCGCGGAGGACTAGATCCAGTAACCGGTGGTCTCTGGCTGACTGATATTGCGCACCAACATTTAGCTATTCCTATTATTTTCCTAATCGCGGGTCATATGTATAGGACCAATTGGGGTATTGGCCATGGACTTAAAGAATCTGTCTACTCTTATAAAAAGTAGACTTGGTGATGATGGTGTGCCTACCATCCTGTAATATAGGCCGTCCGATCTATATCTAACGGATAGGAAGGAAACTATGACAATTTACCCGCACTCCTCTCCACATTTGCAGATAAGGCCTTCCTTCGTTCATCCTTTTCTCCCACAAGATCTTGATGTTCCGTGCAACGGAAGGGCATCTTGTTAGTCTTATAAAAAACAAAGTTGGTGATGATGGTGTGCCTGCCATCCTGCAATATAGGTCGTCCGATTTATATCTGACGGATAGGAAGAAAACTATGGCAATTTTGCAAAAAGATACCTACACCCCTCTCCACATTTGCAAATAAGGCCTTCCCTCATTCATCCTTTTCTCTCATAAGATAAACTACTCATACAAATGCATCTTGATGTTCCGTGAAACGCACAAGGATGTTTCCTTGGGGGTCTCTCCAGCGCGGCGTGGCCGTAGTTGCAAGTTGACGCCCCTTGAGATGCCGACGTTGAGGGGCACTCGGATTTTGTCCGATGAGCGGGTTAGATGAGTTTGATCACGTAGTAAATGCATTCTAAAGACTACTTCCATGTCCATTTCCTAATTCTCCCCCTGCCCACTGTTTCACAGGTTAGGCTCGGTGCAAGTGGAGATTGGCTTGCATATGTACGGGAGGGTAGCAACATCAATTTACACAACATTTACAACGGTGACACCGTTCCTGTAGAACCTTTGTCCAACATTGGGATCAGCCAGGCAATGGGCCACCGCCTGAATTGGTACAATGGAACCACAGTGAGATTGAAGAAGATAGCACGAACCTTGCACATGGCGGGAAAAGGTGGACCATGCTGTCTGTGGCCAATTTGTTGACGTACGAGTACGAAGACGTTGTGCTCCTTTCTAACCGCATCTTCACGGTGACAAACTAGGGGACTTTTTTCATATGGGACACATCTACGGTATACTCCCTCTCTCCCAGTTTATTTGTTTCGATTTTTTTCATTTTATAAGTTTCAAATTCAAATTTAGAGCTCCCATCACATGTTGAGATTACAATGTCCATTAAATCGTTGTGTGCATGTATAGTAAAGAAACAAATCTCGAGTTTGGCACGAGTTCGTGCAGCGGTAGCACCACAAGGCTTGGCGCAGGAGTTACATTTCCCTCTCGGGGCCCTCGAGACTGAGCTTCAGCACCTTACTACACCTGCCTTTGAGTCAATAACATGTGGACCCGATAGGTGGCTGGTCCACATGTAATGCTCCCGAAGGCAGAGGGGCAGTGAGGCCGAGAGGGGTGAGCCGCAGGTTGGGGGACGTGTTGTATCATGGGTTCGAGCGGCATTGTGGGAATTACGTGTGGCTGTGGTAGAAACTTGATGCTCGTCGCATTTCAGGTGGCCCACATGTCAAGCACACAAAGGCAGAGGGGCGGTGCGGCTGAGAGGGGTGAGGCGCATGTCGGGGGACGTGGTGTCGTGGGTTGGAGCGACATCGATCGCGAGTGGCAGTGGATGAAACGTGATGGTCGTCGTAGTTGAACTTCCATGGACAAGTTGTCATGTCTATGAACACATGCATTGCATACCGGTCACTAGAAGGAGTAGTAGTAGAGAAAGCTAGGGTGATAAATAGTTCCTTATAGTCAAGCGGACCCACGCTACTACTTGTTTCAAAGACATGCACACCATCGAAATAGTCCATCTATATCAATATACACAGAGAGATAATATTTTTTAAAAGAGAGGACATAGTTCATCTATCCACAATGCCCTGCTGCTGGTGCAACTTCTTCTTCTTGTTCTTGTTCTCATTTTCTGTGGGTGACGGCTACGCAGCAAGCTCTCTGGACCTTGCAGCTATCTCGAAACTCACACGGGCATTGAGGCAGCATATTTTATCTGCTCGTACGTCAAGGGATAATTCTCCCATCCAGACGACCTTAATGCCAGTGTCTCATCACCCTTTTGAAGATTTGTTCCAAGCACAAAATTTGCTACATCGAATAGGGATGGTGTCGGTTTATCACAATCTTCTCCAGGAATTTTTATATTGGTTTGTATGTCAGCTATGCTTTTCAAATCAAGGTTGTACGGCTCCAACTTCTGCTTGTCCCCTGTGATGGCTGCCCCACAGAAGTATATGTCCTCCCGAGACAAGAAATCGTGAAGCTCACCTGGTATGGAGGGTGCGTGTATGATGTGGTACACCAAAACATCATCTTCGAGGCACAGCTGAAAGACGACAGCGTGTTGGATCTTCCCAGTGGCACGCTCCGTGTACTCTGCGTCGAGACCGATGACCTTCATCTCCATCTTTTGGAGGGAGTTGGATACATTGTTGATCCATTTCCGAACAACCCTTGGGTGGTCGATGACTGTGGCAACTATGCTCAATGAGCCATCGACGAGGACATGTTGGACGCTAAAAACCTGCATCTCGATCTCTTTCTCCATTTGGAACTGCTGGACCAAAGGGCTATGGTTTGGAGAATTAGGATTAGATGGCTAGTCTAACTGAAGAAGATGATTATTTAAAGGGGCTTTGGAATTACTCCAGGAGGATGTGAAGAGGTTAAAGCAATGTGAATGTAGTGTGGTTTGGATGCAAATGAAGATGAAGGAGTAGTGAAGAAGCTGAGGAAAATCGGTTCTCGATGGAGAAGTAAATGGGAGAAGTGGCCTGCATGCAGTTGATTAGACGGCTAGGTAGACTAAACGAAAAGGCTACGCGGGTAGACTAAGGAGTGGTACATGTCCCTATACGTGCCCATCCTTCTAGCGCTACATGTGCCTCTGGCTAGTTGAGGTCACTCTTTCGAATCACCGTGGCAAGACATTTTATGATTCCTTTTTATTTCTACACCCCTCCTGACAGGTGGGACCTATGCAAACGGATAAAAAAAATGTGTTGTAGCTGGTTCAGATGGATATTGGCATGTGCGTGGGAGACACAACATTCTCTAGGTAAGGAATATGTGTTTATCCTCAAAAAAGAGAAGGCCTTCTTTGCGCTTCCGCATGCACGAGAATTTGGTTCTGCTCGCAATATGGATGATACCTGGAGGATGAAGTGAACCCAGAGGCATGCTAGCACGGGAGACCTATTTCCACTATACAGTACTACTCATGCTCCTACTACTACTAGTAGTAGTAGTAGTACAACTGTGGTACACTTGATAGTCAAAATATTATTCATCCGGTCCTCACAGTGAACTGACAAGACCCTACGCCTGAGGTGACACCAGTCCAGGCGGCGTGTTCGGATTACCAAAGTCAGCCTCACCTTGTGCACTGTGCAGTCACTATCACCGTCGTTGTATAGCATGCCTCGCCTAGTCTCCCTCTCCCCTAGCACCACTCCATCTCCATCTCCGTCTCGCCGGAGATCCTAAGGTCACTCTTCATTATCTCACTGTGCCCCCGCGTACCCTCGCTCGCCTCCCCCAGTACCGCTATTCCCTTGCTAGCTGCTCCGGCACCGAGAGACTTCTCCCCCGTAAATCAAGCCCCCCAAAACCCCACCTTCCAAACTCCACCATGGCTGAACGCGAACCGCGCAGCATCCATATGAGCCGCGACTGGAGCAATCCCCCCAGTGACATCCTCGACCTTTGTTGTTCGTGTATGGATATGTTGAGCACCCTGTGGCTGGCTGCATGCTCGAGGGACATGCACTCAGCCATCGTCGAAGCGAGGCCTAAGGTTTTCAAGATACCCTGCTTGCTGCTATCTGGTCTTGCAAGATTTGCTCACCATGATACGGAGGCGTACATGATGCCCCTCGACTTCAATCTGATCTCCATTAGCCGAAACTTCTTTGCAGGTATGTAGTGGGTCGCCATACATCATTTCCCTCGACTTCGATCCGATCACCATCGCCCGAAACTTCTTGGCAGGTATGTACTGGGTCGACATGAACTCCCACTGGATGGCTGCTGTCAGAGAAGACGAGAAAAAGTTGGTGCTCGTGAACTTCCAGACCTCCCATGAGATTATCCTTCCTCTGTTGGATTATATAGAGTTTTACCATCGTGGTCCAAGTCATCTAGATTACCACATCAGTTGGACGGACCTTGTTTTCAGAAGATTGTAATCTGCTAAGTGCCCACACGACATGTGGATTATGCATACTTCAAGCTAATTGCCTTGCTCGACCGCGGACTCGCCTATCTTTACGCTGATGCCTTCTTTAGGTGGAGACAACTCAGCTCGCAGTGGATCATCGTCAAAGCTGATACACACTTCTGTGATTCTATTGAACACAATGGCATCATCTACGCGATCGACAAAGCAGATGGCACCACGTATTGCTGGGACGGCGCGTGTAAGTTGTTTCTACCTGATGTGAATGATGATGCCATGACACTGTATGAACTTTTTGTGATGATTGGCATATCCCTATTTGAGAAGACTTTGAGTAGAACTATGGCAATGTATTAGAGACGTCGTAAATCGGCTATATTTGGAATGCGTTAATTCATGCGATTGTGATCATGTCATTACAACCAATTTGTACCCCTGAATAATCAAACGGTTAGGAAGATATTGATATTCTCCTTATTTTATAGTAATCTATACTAAATATGAGTGTGTATCAATGGCCATGTTAGTGTCCTCATTTTCATGATGTAGAAACATGCATCACATTGTTGGTTTCATCTAACCATACATTAGGGAAGTAAATGTGCATATGGAGAACTCTATATTTGGAAGTGGTGAAATCCTGTAATGCTTACCATGTGTACATACCTATATTCGCCCTTTAACAATCAATGGCTAGAATAATATGCTCACAAAAAATTTGCCCACATAACATGTGTATATAACAATCATGGTATGTTAGTTTCCTTGAAGAATTTGTTTGTGAGGACAGAACATGATTACATAACATGCATGACATGGTAGTTTCCTGTGAAGAATCGATTGTGAGATAACATGAGTATAACCATGCATGGCACTTCTATATTTTCGAACCCAGTATACATTTCCCTGTATTTTCCTCCCAGTTCCAACAGGGACATATCAATGTTGTTTCTTGCATTATCCTACTTATACTCTGAACAATGTTGATCCTACATTAACAATGCCTGTCCTTTTTTATATGATGCAGTGTCCCTACAGTTACTTCCCTTTGTAATCACACCACCTTTGCCAAAAACAGGGAAGCACAACTGGTTCCTCGCTCGATCAGATGACGGTAAAAGACTGGTGATCATTCGGACACATGAACCGGAAAAGTTATATTGCAAAAAACCCCACTATATACAAGCACCGTGAAATATGTGAGTATCCGGACAATGGTTGTTACGCCTATGAGCAGGATACCAGCTTGTTGGGGCCTTCAGGATTTTTTAGTTGGAGGCGGGTAAACAACCTTGGTTCACACTCTCTGTTTCTCGGACTCAATTATCCGATTAGCCAGGAGATCACCGTTGGCAAGGACCTTGATGGCAGAGAGGCTCTGTTTGCTATGGAGAACTGTGTCTACACGACAAGCCCTAGGAGTTCGGGAGCAAACTCCCCTGATTGTCAACGATACAGCGTGCAACCAAAAGAATGTGAGAATGACAAAGGCATCTGGATTAACTTTGATCCTTGGATGTGTCGGGTCCGACAAGCACTGATGTGGTTCAAGCCTTCAGGTTGATAGGTAATTGGGCTGTTGCGTCGAAAGGGTGGAGTACTGGTGTCTCCGGATCACTAGTGGCTGAAGCGGGACTGCAAATTATGATGGTGTTGGATCATCCCTCTTCGAATAACTTGTTGTCTTTACTGCTTGTTCTGGATGGGTAGTTCTCTCTTTTGTTATGCATATTCCTTGTCATTTGGTCATCCTTGTCTATGTCACTCTTACTATGTAATAGTTGCCTCTATTTCGAATGTCATTATCGTCTGGATCACGAGAGTCTGAGCGGTGCAGATGGGTGCGTTTTGGTGGTGTAGCAAGACTTCTTATGAATTATCATCTCTTGATGTTTATGTCAGTAGTAGTCACTAGTCAGTGTTTGAATGTTGTATATATTGTTGTTTCGAATTGTTTATTGTCTCGAACTGCTGGTGGGCTAAATGAGGGCATCACCATTCTCCAGTGTTTAGAGTATATCTCCTTTTTCAAGTTATAATTTGAGCTCACTGTCGTTTCGATGATGTACACTTGTTTGGGCTAGTGAGGTGTCGCTGAATATGGGCCGAGTAGTAACGCAATGCCAAATAGGTCAATTATGACTCTTAGGCCGGACTCTCAAAAGATCCTAAAAAAGGCCGGGCTCTCAAAAAAGAAAGAATTGGGACTCTTGCGCGCCGACATATGGGCGCCACCGGTGTTTTCGTGCGCTTGCGCGCTGAGAGCATATTGGCGTGTGTTCGAAATTCATGCTACCTTTTCATCCCCAATCTCCCGCCCCTCCCCCACCTCTGTAATCTCGATTCCTGCTCTAGTTCCCCCAAATCCCCCTCATGTACTCCCTGTACTCAAGCGCACTATCATGTCGTCGGTCAACAGGATCTCCGAGCCGGAGATCCTGAGGTCCGTCCTCCCTTCGAGAGTTGTGTGCTGCCGCTCAACAATGGCATGGCGGCGCTTGACGACTAGTTTGCCGATGAAGTGCTGATGCTAACCATCAACGGCGACCGGCCTCCCGTCTCGCCCGACGACCTTGTCAAAGCTCTTGGCATTGCGCACGACATCCAAATAAGTGACTTGCTCGTCGAAGTCTGTTCGCCACCGGCTTATTTCTTCATCAGGTTCCAGACAACTTTCGACTGCAGTCGTGTGTTTGAATCTCCCCGGTGTTTGTTCTGTGATGGCACGCTGGTGAGCTTTGATCGGTGGCACCCAGGATGGGGCTCGGTGCCCTTTGAGCTTGAGTTTTTAACAAAGCTTACCTTCCACGGCATGCCTCGACGTGCTTGGAACAACGAGTCCATGAATGAGCTTATCAACGACCTTGGAGGTGAGCTTGTAAGTATGTTTGTTCCTCTAGACAGCTGGGCTCTGACGGTTATGGCATGGATGAAAAAGCCGTCCACCATACCGAAGGTGATTGGTGTTGAGATACCGGTGTAGGAACCGGGGTTGTACTATTTGTCGTCACCAAGGCCGTTGCGGACCACGTTAGGGATGTACCTGTATCGAGTGTTCGTGCATGTCGAAGAAGTGGTCAATCCATCAATCGAAGTCCTGCCGCCGCCATTGGTGCCCGTGTCCGTCGATGACGTCCATCACAGGAGTCAACGTCAGAATTTCCCCGCGTTGCTCGGAACGATGGATGGCGGGGGCCTACTCCATCGTGCGGTGGTGGCCACTGCTTCTTTGGGAGAAGAGGCAGGGCTGGCTGCCTGGATGTGCTCTAATTTGAGGTAACAACTGAATCTCGTCAGATACTAGTTAAATCTGAGCTATAGGTGTGAAGCACTGATGTGCCAGTATTGTGACCTGTTCTATTTCTTTACCTGAACTTTTTTTAGAAAGGGTTGTACATCAACTTAATGTTCTAGTAGAACTTATATATTGTGTTGTTTGTCTATTTTCTTTGCACAACATTCAAGATATTTCCCCATCATTGATAAAGACGATGAACCGTTATGTACGAGTTCATTGGTTTCAACATATCCCTACCCGTAGCGATCCACTACTTCCACCCTGATTGGCCGCCTGCGTGAAATATTTGTATGGAAGTTCAGTGTGCTATGATGTTCTATATGATTGTGTCAACTATATAAGTTTTTATTGAGCATCGTGAATGCATATGGCTGAAAGATGTATTTACGAGCATCGACCGATGGGTCTCTCTCTCTCTCTCACACACACACACACACACAAACACACATGCACACACGCACAAGTGGGACCTGTTGAATTATTTCTTCGCTCGTGATAGCTTTTAATTAGGTTCCACTATACTCTAACTTTTTCTCAAGTTATTAATTGAGCTCAGTGACTTCAAAAAGTTGTCCAGAAGCCTTGTTTGGGCCTTTCTAGCGTCGCTGAATGTGGGCTGAGTAGCCATGTAAGGTTGTATTGTATTACACAGGCCTTTTTTCAACATCAACAATGCAACTCGGCTAACAGTTGTACACAATCCGGGTCAACTTGTTATTCTCCGCCATGATGGGCTGCAAATCTTTCCTAGGATAGATGCATTAGGCTTAACAAGAAAATGGGCTTTAAGAAATAATAAATGGGATGTAATTATAAAAACTGGGCAGTAACTATAAAAAAAATGCACCAAACACGTAATTAGTTTAAACAATATATTATTTTTGGAATTTGAAAATTTTAATTTCATTACTTGTTGTGTGCGCAATATTTTGTTGGATTTTTATGTAATACAAATTTATTTTGAAATTATATTTAATCTGATTAGAAATTTCGGGATAAAAATATTTCGGATCCCATCAAAATGTGGGAAATTTTATTGAATTCTGTTTTGAGCGGTTGGTTGAAATTATTAATCATTGTCCTAGCTAGAAAATGGGATGTACTTTTAACAAACTATAAATGGGCTGTACTAAATTCCATTATAATTCAAAAATGGGTTGTACATTCTTACAAATCGTAAATGGGCGATATGTTCTCTGCCACACACTTGTGGGACTACTAAGTTGACGCGTCCCCTAAAAACAAAAACTAAGTTGACGCGTATGCAAGGCTTTGTCAATTTATTGTCAACACACGGTTCTAGCAGCAGTGGCCGTTGGATGTCCATCCAATGGATGTCGTGCTTCTTCTTCAATCTCGGATATTCTTGCTTCAGCCATCCAAAAAATGATTCCTCCCCCTGACATCTGGGGCGCACCGTTTCGGAGGCTGACCTGTGGGCCTACTAAGTTGACGCGTACCAAGGGCTTTATCAACTTAGTCAATATAAACGATTCTAGCTACACCGACCGTACGATGTCCATCCGACGGCCATCGTGCTTCTTCAACCTCTGGTCTTCTTGCTCCAGCCGCCCAAACCAGCGTCGGTCGTGCCGCGTGGTCCTGTCTCACATGGCCAGCTGTGATGCCGCGGAGGCCTCACCGCCCCCTACTACTCCCACGCTGGCCAGGCCATCCCTCTACTCACCCACACCCCCTGTTATTCTGCAGCGATGGCAGCCTCACACCGCAGCCAAACCAGTGAACCCTCGTACTCCTCTCTCCGCGTGGGCATCCACTGCCACGTCTTCTCCGGCTCCGCGTCGTCCTCGGCTCCGCGCCGTTCCCTTCCTAGGCCTCGCCGTCGTCCACCGCCCTGGTGCTCTCGGCGCGGCGTGGTCAACGTGGTCAAGGAACGACTTCCATCGGAAGAGTACTATACGTGGAGAGGCTGACAACTGGGTCCATGGTAGCAGCAAGGAAGTGCCTCCTTATTACATGCAAAATAATTATTACTCCACCTGACAGCAGGGACCCACCGGACGGACCATCGTATTTCGTGAAAAAACATTTACCCCCTGGCTGTTGGGACCCACCAGCTACAATTTCGCACGCAAGGAAGTGCGTCCATATTATGGGCAAAAAAATGATTTGCCCTTGACTGCTGGGACCCACCAGCTACATCTTCGCACGCAAGGAAGTGCCTGACAGTCGGGACCCACCTGGTTGAAGCGTACGTAGCGTTGTCATTCTGGTCGCGAATGTGTACGTACATACTGGTCGATCGGTCTGTCTGCAGGCTGCAGCGATGAACCATGGCCGTGTAAGGAAGGGCACGTGTCGTAGTAGAGGCGCGCACGTAGCATGTCACGCAGTCCCGTTAATATCGTGCGCACGTACGTATAGCGGCCAGGGTGCAAGAAAGTAAATACGGCCACATACGTACATACGGGCTTGGTCTCGAACGCCTACTCGCGCATACGTATGGCCAGGGCTCGTGTACATGGTTGGGTCGGAATGGAGAAGCTGCACCATCATCGTGTTCATGGGGAGGCCACGGAATGGGTCGTGTTCATCGGGAGGCAACGGAATACATCATGTTCATCGGGAGCCAACCGGCTTAGACAGAACAGAAGATCGAAACGAGGTCCGGCGTACCGCAAAAACTGAGGAAACGGCCTTGTGTTCGATCGGCCATGGTCGAAACGGGATCCTTTTCATCGGGAGGGGTTTGGTGTGTCGCAAAACGAAGGCAACGGACTTGTGTTGGAGCGCTATGGTCGAAATGGGGATCCTGTTCATCGGGAGGGGTGTGGCGTACCGCAAAACGGGACTCCACGGGATACTGTTCATCTCCACCGTCGACCTCCTCCAGCCTCCACGGGCTACTGTTCATCCACCGTCGACCTCCTCCAGCCTCCACCTGCGACTGTTCATCCACGGGCTCCTATTCATCCAGCCTCCACCGCACCTCCACCGGCTACTATTCAACCAGCCCTCTCCATGAGGTCCTGTTCAACCACCTCTCCATGGGCTACTGTTCATCCAGCCCTCCATTGACTATTGTTCAACCAGCCCTCCACGGGGTCCTGTTCATCCAGCCCTCCATGAGGTCATGTTCATCCACCCCCAACCGGCTCGATCGATCGGGGTCATGTTCATCCAGCGGCAACGGCCTCTACTACCACGGGTCTTGTTCATCCACCCCCCACTGGGAACTATTCATCCAACCCCCCCAACAACACTCACTGTTCATCCAGAGGCAGCATGTTCGATCGGCTTCAGTTTGCAGCAGTAGCGAAGGAATCGCTCGATTGGGTTTAGTTAACAGCCATCGATCGATCGCTCGGGTTCAGTAACGAGTAGCCTGCAGTGCAATCGCTCGGGTTCAGTAGGCGAATGCCTCGCTCGGGTTCAGTTAGAGCCCAAAGCCTCGCACCCACGCGCGTACATGTACTAGAGAAACGTGCATCGCTTGCCCCCGACCACCCACCGTAACCGGGAACTCCCTGATATTTTCCTCGCCCTCGCTTCTACCATGGTTTTTTCTGTCATGGACGGCCCAAAGAATGTCATGCAGCGGTGGTTGAACAGGACCTCATGGAGAGGGCTGGTTGAATCATGATAGAAAATCCCATTTTCTGTCATGATTTTTTGTCATAGAAGTAGGAGCCCACCACATCTATGATGATACTAGGTTTTGTCACAATTATCGTCATAGAAGTGTCATAAGCATGACAGAAAAAAATTCCGTTCGGCCCAAAATGTCATGGATGTGTCTTTTTTTGTAACATGAGTTCTTTAATTGCCCAATATGCTTTATGTTCTAACTCAAGAGGCAAATGACAAGCTTTTCCATAAACCATTTTATAAGGAGACATACCCATAGGATTTTTATATGATGTTCTATAAGCCCAAAGTGCATCATCTAATTTCTTAGACCAATTCTTCCGAGACCTATTAACAGTCTTTTGTAAAATTAATTTTATTTCTCTATTGCTAAGTTCAACTTGACCACTAGACTGAGGATGATAGGGTGATGCGGTTCTATGGTTAACATCATACTTGGCAAGCATTTTATGAAAAGCACCATGAATAAAGTGTGAACCACCATCAGTCATTAAATATCTAGGGACTCCAAACCTTGGGAAAATAACTTCCTTAAGCATTTTAATATACGTGTCATGATCAGCACTACTAGTTGGAATAGCTTCTACCCACTTAGTAACATAATCAATAGCAACCAAGATATGTGTATACCCATTAGAGGAAGGAAAAGGTCCCATGTAATCAAAACCCAAAACATCAAATGGTTCAACAGAAAGTGAATAATTCATAGGAACTCCTTGACGCTTATTGATATTACCTATTCTTTGACATTCATCACAAGATGAGACAAACTTACGAGCATCCTTGAAGAGAGTAGGCCAATAAAATCCAGATTGCAATACCTTGTGAGCAGTTCTGTCTCCCGCATGATGTCCTCCATAAGCTTTAGAGTGACATTTCCGTAGGATTTGTCCCTGTTCATGCTCGGGTACACATCGTTTAATAATACCATCTACTCCTTCTTTATAAAGATGTGGGTCATCCCAAAAGTAATGTCTTAAATCATAGAAGAATTTTTTTCTTTTGTTGATATGTAAAACTAGGTGGTAAATATTTAGCAACAATGTAATTAGCATAGTCAGCATACCAAGGAGTGTTGTGAGCAACATTTATTGCAGCTAACTACTCATCAGGAAAACTATCATTAATAGGTTGTGGGTCATCAAGATTATTTTCAAGCCTAGACAAGTTATCAGCTACGGGGTTCTCCGCTCCTTTTCTATCAGTGATGTGCAAATCAAGTTCTTTCAGCAAGAGAACCCACCTAATGAGTCTAGGTTTAGCATCTTTCTTTTTCGTAAGATATTTTATAGCAACATGATCAGTGTGAACAATAACTTTAGAATCAACAATGTAAGATCTGAATTTATCACAAGCAAACACCACTGCTAAGAATTATTTTTCAGTAGTAGCATAATTTCGTTGAGCACTGTCTAGAGTTTTACTAGCATAATGAATAACATTCAGTTTCTTATCAACTCTTTGTCCTAGAACAGCACCAACAGCATAATTACTAGCATCACACATAATTTCAAAATGCAAGTTCCAATCAGGTGGTTGAATAATAGGTGCAGAAATTAAGGCTTTCTTGAGTGTTTCAAAGGCTTCTAAATAGTCATCATAAAAAACAAATGGAATATCCTTTTGCAAAAGATTTGTGAGAGGCCTAGAAATTTTAGAGAAGTCTTTAATAAACCTCCTATAGAAACCAACATGACCAAGGAAACTATGAATACCTTTCATATCTTTAGGACATGGTATTTTCTCAATTGCATCAACCTTAGCTTTGTCCACCTCAATACCACTTTCAGAAATTTTATGGCCCAAAACAATACTTTCTTTAACCATAAAGTGGCACTTCTCCCAATTCAAGACAAGATTTGTTTGCTCGCATCTCTGCAAAACTCGATCAAGATTGCTCAAATAATCATCAACATACTTCCCATAAACAGAAAAGTCATCCATGAAAACCTCAACAATCTTTTCACAAAACTCAGAGAATATAGCAGTCATACATCTTTGAAAGGTAGCAGGTGCATTGCATAAACCCAAAGGCATTCGTCTATAAGCATAAGTTCCAAAAGGACAAGTAAAAGTGGTATTTTCTTGATCAGGTTGAGAAACAGGTATTTGTGAAAAACTAGAATATCCATCAAGGAAGAAAAAAAATGTATGTGCTTAGATAATCTTTCTAGCATTTGATCAATAAAAGGAAGAGGGGAATGGTCTTTTCTAGTTGCTTTGTTTAATTTACTAAAATCAATTACCATTCTATAGCATGTAACAATTCTTTGTGGAATAAGTTCATTCTTATCATTAGGGGAATGGTCTTTTCTAGTTGCTTTGTCTAATTTACTAAAACCAATTACCATTCTGTAGCATGTAACAATTCTTTATGGAATAAGTTCATTCTTATCATTACGAACAACAGTAATACCTCCTTTCTTAGGGACGGAATGAACATGACTTACCCATCTACTATCAGCTATAGGATAGATTATACCTGCTTCCAGAAGTTTTAATATTTCCGCTCTTACCACTTCTTTCATTCTTGGATTTAACCGACGTTGTTGATCAACAACGTGTTTAGCACCAGGTTCCATATCAATCTTGTGCTGACATAGAGTGGGACTAATGCCCTTAAGATCATCAAGAGTATATCCAATAGCAGCTCGGTGCTTCCTTAGAACTTTCAATAATCTTGCTTCTTCATGTTCTGAAAGGTTAACACTAATAATAACAGGATATATCTTCTTCTCATCAAGATAAGCATACTTCAAAGTGTCCGGCAATTGTTTTAATTCAAACACAGAATCACCTTTAGGTGGAGGAGGACCTCCTAGAGTTTCAATAGGCAAAAATTTTTAAGCAGAGGATGTTGTTCAAAGAAAATCTTATCTATTTCATTTCTTTCATGCATATGCATATCATTTTCATGGTCTAGCAAATATTGTTCTAAAGGATTAGTAGGAGGTACAACAATAGAGGCAAGACCAATAATTTCATCCTTACTAGGCAATTCTCTATTATGAGGTTTTATATTAAACTTGGAGAAATTAAATTCATGAGACTCATCACCAAATCTAACACCGACAGTTTTTTCTCATAATCTATTTTGGAATTAACGGTGTTCAAGAAAGGTCTACCAAAGATAATGGGACAAAAGTCGTCTTGTGGGGAACCAAGAACAAGAAAATCAGTAGGGTATTTTATTTTCCCACACAAGACTTCAACATCTCTAACAATCCCAAGTGGTGTGATGGTGTCTCTATTACTAAGTTTAATAGCAACATCTATGTCTTCTATTTCAGCGGGTGCTATGTCATTCATAATTTCTTGATATAAGGTAAAAGGAATAGCACTCACGCTAGCACCTATGTCACATAAACCATGATAACAGTGATATCCTATTTTAACTGAGACAACAAGCATGCCAACAATAGGTTTATGTTTATCTTTTTCATTGGGTTTGGCAATTCTAGTAGCTTCATCACAGAAGTAAATAACATGCCCATCTATATTTTCAACTAGGAGTTCTTTAATCATAGCAACACTAGGTTCTACCTTGATTTTTTCAGCTGGTTTAGGTGTTCTAATATAACTTTTATTGACCATAGTTGAAACTTTAGCATGTTCCTTTATCCTAACAGTGAAAGGTGGTTTTTCAATATAAGCAGTAGGAACAACTGGATCAACATTATAGATTATAGTTTCATCTTTAGCTATTACTAGTTCTTTAATTTCTTCTTTAATAGGTGGATGATATTTGAACCACTTCTCTTTAGGGAGATCAACATGAGTAGCAAAAGATTCACAAAAGGAGGCTACTATCTCAAAGTCAAGTCCATATTTAGTGCTAAACTTCTGGAAAGCGTCGGTATTCATAAAAGATTTAACACAATCATACTTAAGCTTAATACCCGACTCTTTACCTTCGCCGAGTTCCCAATATTCAGAGTTGCATTTAATTCTTTCCAAAAGATCCCACCGGAATTCAATAGTCTTCTTCATAAAGGAACCCGTACAAGAAGTATCAAGCATGGATCGATCATCATGAGAAGGCCGAGCATAAAAATTCTGAATGATAATTTCTATTGAGAGCTCATGATTGGGGAATGAATATAACATTGACTTCAGCCTCCCCCAAGTTAGAGCGATACTTTCTCCTTCACGAGGCCAAAAATTATATATATAATTCCGATCCCGACAAACTAGATGCATAGGATAATTTTTTGGTGAAACTCCAATTTCAATAAATTCCAGTTTCAAGATTCAATATCATCGCATAGCCTATACCATGCCAATGCTTTTCCCTTCAAATATAAAGGGAAAAACTTCTTCTTAACTTCATCTCAGGGTAAACTTGCAAGCTTAAACAATCCACAAATTTCTTCCACATATATCAAGTTCATGTCAGGATGTTCGGTTCCATCTCCTGCATAAGGATTAGCTAGCAGTTGTTCTATCATACCTGAAGGAATTTCATATTCAATATTTTCAGTAGGTGCAGTAGGTTGAGGGGTAACTAATTGTGGTTCCGGTCGAGGTGAAGATACCCCGAACAAACCCCTCAAAGGATTGTTTTCCATAGTAACAAGTAACAATAAATTTCAGCACGTAGTAATAATTTTTCCTTACCAATTTCCACTTACCAAGAGCGCTTCACTCCCCAACAACGACGCCGGAAAAGAGCCTTGATGACCCACAAGTATAGGGGATCAATCGTAGTCCTTTCGATAAGTAAGAGTGTCGAACCCAACGAAGAGCAGAAGGAAATGACAAGTGGTTTTCAGCAAGGTAATGCCGGTAAGCACTGAAATTGCAAGTAGTGAGTAATTTGATAGCAAGTAACGATAATAGTAACAAAAGTGCTGCAACGTAGACCAATCCTTTTGAGGCAAAGGATAGGCCAAAAAAATCTCTTACGATAAGCAAACTGTTCTTGAGGGTACACGGGAATTTCATCTAGTCACTTTCATCATGTTGGTTTGATTTGTGTTCGCTACTTTGATAATTTGATATGTGGGTGGATCGGTGCTTAGGTGTTGTTATTACTTGAACAAACCTCCTACTTATAATTAACCCCCTCGCAAGCATCCGCAACTATAAGAAAAATATTAAGAATAAATTCTAACCATAGCATTAAACTTTTGGATCCAATCGGTCCCTTACGGAATAGCGCATAAGTTAGGGTTTAAGCTTCACTCTCGCAACCCATCATCTAATAACTACTCCACAATGCATTCCCTTAGGCCCAAATATGGTGAAGTGTCATGTAGTCGACGTTCACATGACACCACTAAGGGAATCACAACATACATACCATCAAACTATCGAACACATATAAAATTCAGATGATTACTTGCAACAAGATTTCTCCTGTGACCTCAAGAACAAAAGTAACTACTCACAAATGTTAATCATGCTCAAGATCAGAGGGGTATTAAATAGCATATTGGATCTGAACATATAATATTCCACCAAATAAACCATATAGTAATCAACTACAAGATGTAATCAACACTACTAGTCACCCACAAGCACCAATCTATAGTTCCGGTAACAAGATTGAACACAAGGGATGAACTAGGGTATTAGAGGAGATGATGTTGTTGAAGATGTCAAAACAAAGCGCAAGGTCGAGGGAAACCGATGGACAGATCGAGGTGTCGTGTGGGAAGTCACCGGCATTGGACACAACGACGGAAGGGCTCGGCTCCGGCGAAGATTGGGATGGTATGGACGTGGACTCGAGAGGGTTTTGGCGAGGGGTTTTTGAGGGGGTCGAATGAGAGGGGTCGTGGGTACTTATAGGACATGAGTCCTAGAGAAGGGGGCGAGCGCTCATGATAGAATCCCGAGGTTGAACAACGGCCATGGCGTCGTGCGCGTGTAGGAGAGAGAGGCTAGCGAGAGATAGAGAGGGTGCAGGAGACCGACTCGTAGCGAGTTCGGGCGAGGGCAAGCCGCGGGTGGAGATGGGCCGTAGCTCGGGACCCGGCTGGGCCTGGCGGCTATCACCGACCTGCGTTAGATTTCCCATTTTTTAAACAAAATCTTTTCTAATTCTAATTTACAGCAATAGTCAAACACAGAAAAAGACTAAACTTTTTAACATGCCTAAACGCAATTTTAGAAAATAAATATTTTTGCTATACTAATAAAATTAGCAATAAAATAATTTGCAAGCAAATCCAAATAAATATTTTTTTATCTCAAATTTCAATTTCCACTATTTCATTTCTAATTTTGAAGAAGTAATGTTTTCTTCTCTCTTTATTTTATTTGTATAAATGGAAATGAATATTTGAAAACTTTCGCAAATCTTCACCATTTATTCATATAACTTTCAACTCCCCCTTATGGTCCATGAGTTTCATAAAGTTTCTTGAGTCAATAATATAAACTCCATATGCATTAAAACATGGATGCAAAATGAATGATATATAAATAAACATTCAAATTGAAAATTGAGATGTTAAAAAATCTGGCTTTCTCTTGCTTTTAGCCTTTTATACGCAGGTAAGAACACAGAATAAGCGCATCGTGTGCCTGTAATTTTGTAGCTTTTGGCTTGTCGGAGCCAACATGGTGTGCGCGTCCGGGCGTGCCTATATCTGTCCTAAATATGAGCCAAGTACCAGAAGTGTCGGTCGGTCCGGACGTGAGTGTCAAATTTGCCGAGTTTGAATATGTGTTAAATTTGCGTCCAAATAGTGGCAGGCCGCCGAATGTTTGGGGCGGAAATGAAATGTCCGGTTCTAGATGCTCTTACAAACCTTAGTGGGCCACGTTAGGAGGCACCCAAAAAAAAGTTATTGAGGACGCGTTACTAAAGAAAAATGTTAAGGAGGATGCTAAGCTAAAAAAACAAAATTAAGGAGGACGCAGAGATCTCGACCTAACGAATGAAATCAATCCATTTGATTCCGCCGCCGGCGTGCACAGCTGAAAATTCAAACCCATAGCTGAGAGGCGCCGCGCGTATTTATGCTTCTCCTTTCCGTAAAACAAAAAACAAATCGAAAAAGAAGCTGCTCCTGATCCACCTCCGTTCCCCCCTTCCGCGGCTCGTCTTCTCTTCCCTCCTCCGGCGAAGCCGAACCACCCCAGCGGCGAGAGCGAGCGCCGAACGACGGTGTGGGCTCTGCAAGGTACGCCCGCAGTACCACTGGTAGGTGCTTCGCTCGCTCCATCCGAATGCTTGTGTTCTCGTACATTCGGGGATTTTATTTGGGGGAAATACTTTCTGGTACTTGTTTAAGGGGTTCTCGTTTTGGGTGTGTATCCAGTTGCTTATGAATTCAATCTCCATTTTCGCTTGGACTTGGAATTGATTGACTTCTGCAGTCGTACTGGTGTTTTTAGGGGGGCTCGTGCGGTTCTGTTGGACGTTTTTGATGGTTTGAATTTCCGGTATCCCCTCTCTGCCAAATCGAACCAGGTTACGGAAAATCTTCAGCCATTTTCGGCTGGGCCACGCGATCCGATACAAATCACGATCTCTGCACTGTTTCGCGTGTATATTGTCGACATTTAGTACCGCGTTTCTGCAATTTTGCTAATCTGCAACACTAATCCGCTTCCTCCGCTGCAGCGATGGACCCCCGCCACCTCGGCGTCGGCGCAACCCCCGGCAGCGGCGGGAGTGGCGGCCAATCAGTGGACGCGTCAGCGAGGCGCCGCCGCCGCATGTCGGCCCCGTTGACAGGCACCCGCCTCATGCTGGCCTTCAACGATGCTGCTGGTGACGGTCATGGCGGGAGGTCGTCCTCGTCGTCGTCGTCTTCCGGAGGGTTGGACCTCTCGTTAGATGAACCGCACCCCCGCTACAGTCACCACCGTGTCTACCCCGAGTTCTCTCCGATGTCGAATATGGGGCGCCTCCTCTTTCATGGCTCTCCACTAGGGTCGCCTACGACCGACGACGATGTCCTCGTCATGGATGGTGTGCTCGTTGCCGACGGCTTCAGCCCTGGCCCCAAGCGCTACGCCTCCTTCACTGACCTACGCTTGGTCCACACCAACTCCCCTGGCTCGGGCGGCAGCGGTCGCCACGGCTCCAGTCTCCAGGTAATCGATTCACACTTGTTGTCGGCTTGTGTTTGGGAGAGCTCGTCATGTTGTTTCCGTGATATTGTCGGATGCGTTTGGTTGAGCTATGGTTTCATGGTCGCATTGTGCTTTAGCAAAACTGTATGGTTTATGGTCTGGAAGATTGCGTGGTGTTAACGGAAATAAACATCATTGATGAATCTGAAAACGAAGTTAAGTCATGACTTAAATAGTTAATGAAGATTTTTAAAATTAAGTTCTTAAAAAGGGGTTATGACTTATGACAATGATGTATGGTAGATCACTTTGCATGCTATGCTTTAATCCTGTTTACAAATAGGGAAAAAGGAATGTTGAGATTAGGTGCTTTATAGTTGGACAAGTAGTGAGAAAAGAGCCAATGCAAACCGAGAAGTTATAGGAAATGAAAAGAAAATTTGGGAGCAATTGTTTCAGTAGATTAAAGCATTTTAGGAGTTCATCAAGGCAGACCAAGAGTACATCGAATAAGCTTGCACGCTTTGCTTACTGGAAACCATGTTATGTAGTTGCTCGCTGTAAAAACTAGGGTTTGGGAAACTGCTTGACACCCAATACGGGTGTAGCTATCTCATATATATAAGGGTACACAAAGTGTACAAATACAAGATACAAGGTATACACAGAAGCTATGTATAAACATTATCTAACACCCTCCCTCAATCTTAACTGTGGCCTGAAGTACAAAGCAAGTTAAGATTGCGCCTACAACCTTCAAACTGAGGTTGTGGAAGTGGCTTCGTGAAGATGTCAACAAGTTGATCTTTGGAGGAGATGAACTTGATATGAAGAAGCTTTTGTGCAACACGTTCCCTCACAAAGTGATAGTCAATTTCGATGTGCTTGGTACGAGCATGAAAAACTGGATTAGATGAAAGATACGTCGCACCAATATTATCACACCAAAGAACCGGTGGCTGCTCTTGAGAGACTCCCAACTCTCTCAACAGAGACTGTACCCAAATGAGCTCAGCCGTGGCATTGGCAACTGCCTTGTACTCTGCTTCAGTGCTACTCCGAGATATTGTGGCCTGCTTGCGTGCACTCCAAGCGATCAAGTTGCGACCAAAGAAGATAGCATAGCCCCCCGTTGATCTCCGATCATCCAGGCTCCCAACCCAATCTGCGTTAGAGAACACCGAGAGAGCACTCGAGGAGGTAGACTGAACATGCAAGCCATAGGAGACAATATGAGAGAGATAACGCAGTATATGCTTCACAGCTGACCAGTGTGAAGTCCGAGGAGCATGAAGATACTGGCACACACGGTTTACCGCATAGGAGATGTCCGGCCGTGTGATAGTGAAGTACTGCAAGCCACCAACAATATTGCGGTACTCTGTAGCATCATCTGAAGGAAGCAAGGCACCATCCAAGGCTGATAACCAATCAGTCGCAGACATAGGGGTGGTAGCATGCTTGCATTGCAACATACCAGCACGTCGCAGCAAGTCCAAGGAATACCTATGCTGAGTGAGAGTCAGGCCAGTAGGGGACCGTGAAACCTCCAGACCAAGGAAGTAATGGAGAGCACCCAGATCCTTGACAGCAATGACCACTCAGAGCAGACATCAGACGATCAACGGCAGTCATTGAGGAGCTAATAAGAATAATGTCATCAACATAAACCAGCAGGTACATAGTAACCTCAGGACGATGGAACAGGAACAGAGACGTGTCGGCAGTGGACGGAGCAAATCCAAGACGTCGAAGAACCGAGCCAAGTCAGGCATGCCATGCACGAGGAGCCTACTTAAGTCCATAAAGCGCCTCAACATGACGACACAAATGATGCGGACAAGCAGAATCAACAAAACCTGGAGGTTGCTGCATGTAAACCTCTTCCTCCAAGACCCCATGGAGAAAAGCATTCCAAACATCAAGTTGACGCAGAGACCACCCTTTGGCAACAGCCAAGGACAGAAGCAGACGAATGGTGGTAGGTTTGACAACTGGACTGAAGGTATCCTCATAATCAAGACCATACCATTGTTTAAACCCTTTGGCCACTAACAATGCCTTGTATTGCTCAATAGAACCATCAACATGCTTCTTTACCTTAAACACCCACTTGGAGTCAATGATGTTGACACCAGACACAGGAGGAACCAAGCGCCAAGTATCATTCCTCTGTAGTGCCTGAAACTCCTGCTCCATGGCACTGCGCCAATGAGGAATTCGAAGAGCCGCCTGAAAATGCCCAGGCTCAGCAGTGGGATCAGCATCTGTCTGTGCCATACACGCCGCAATCCACACAACCGTGCCGTCAGTGCGCTCCTTCGGCCGAACAATACCACTATGACTGCGCATACGAGGACGCAGAATAGCGGTAAGTGGCGGAGGTGGCGGCGGAGACGGAGTTGATGAAGATGGCGATGACGATGCAGACCACTCCCCAGACGTAGAGCCAGTCGTGCTAGGCGACCGGCCTGGCAAGGAAGGCGTGGACGCCGGCTCGGCCCCCGCGACAGAGGCTGGCTCAGGCGAAGCTGGTTCGACCAGCTTGACCGGGTTGGCCGGCTCGGCCAACGCGTTGCTAGCCCCATGCTGGACCGAGGTGGCAGGGCCTAGCTCGACCAGCCCCGTCGGCGAGCCAGGTGACAGAGGGGCGTCGCGAGCGGGCTCGATGGACGTCCAAAGGGACGCAGGCGGCTGCTCATCCGGAAGCTCGAGGTGTTCTCCTCGCCCAGTACCTGCACCATGGTTAGGTAGCAACAAGGGGGTATATGCAGCATCAACAAATTGACCAAACAAAGGTAAAACAGATTTCTCAGGTGCAATGGGAGTGGTGGAGGTGACCGGAAGTGCGGAAAAAGGAAAAACATTCTCATCAAACACCACATCATGAGAGATGTAGACGCGGTTAGAGGGAACATGAAGACACTTGTACCCTTTATGAAGAGAACTATAATCAAAAAACACGCGCTGTTTAGACCAAAACTCCAGCTTGCGTTGGTTATATGGACGAAGATGTGGCCAACACGCACACCCAAAGACCTTGAGAAACGTATAATCAGGAATTTCATTCAGCAAGAGTTCAAGTGGTGTTTCATCTGATGGAGTCGTGTAGGGAGTTTGTTAATGAGAAAGCATGCGGTGGAAAACGCATCACTCCAAAATCGGAAAGGAACGGAGGCATGGGCAAGCAAAGCAAGACCAGTCTCAACTATATGGCGATGCTTACGCTTAGCTACACCGTTTTGCTGATGTGTATGAGGACAAGACACACGATGTGTAATTCTAAGCTTATTAAAGAATGCATTGAGGTTGTGAAATTAACACCCCCTCCCCAATCGGATTGCACATGAATGATTTTGTGACTGAGCAGACGCTCAACATGCGCTTAGAATTGCAAGAAAACATTAAACATATCAGACTTGTGTTTAAGAAGATAAAGCCAAGTGAACCGACTGTAAGCATCAATAAAACTGACATAGTAATTATGACTACTAACAGAGGTTTGGGCATGGCCCCATACATCCAAAAAAACACAAGTTCAAGCAGTTTATTGACTACACGACTCGACTCAGAAAAAGGAAGTTGATGACTTGCCTTGCTGACAGGCATCACAAATTGCATCAACATGTTTATTGGACACAACTGGAAGCTGATGAAGTACATGGCGAATGATAGGAGTGGCAGGATGACCAAGGCGCGCATGCCAATGTGATGAAGACACACGAACACCGCCGAAAGCACTGAGCTGGTGGCACATCAAGTGCATAGAGACCATTATTGTGCAGTCGACCTCTAAGAAGTACGTCCCTCGTGTCTCGGTCTTTAACAAAAAATGAAAATGATGGAATTTAGCAAGAACATTATTATCACGAGTAAGTTTAGGAAGTGAAAGCAAACTACGTGAAACAGAGGGAACATGAAGGACATTAAGAAGACGTAATTGTGTGGATCGACGTGTAAGAAGTGATGCTTGACCAATATGTGAGATGTGCATACCTTCCCCATTAGCGATGCGAACCTGATCATGTTTACGGTACGGCTCCTGTGTAGAGAGCTTGCCCATCTCACTCGTCAGGTGATTGGTAGCTCCCGTATCCATGTACCACGATGCATAAACATAATAGGAAGGAGTGTGACCCTGCTCATGACTCGCCAGGGCAGCCTGCTTCTCATTACCCTTGCCATTGTTTCGATCCCCAAAAAAATCCTGCTTGAAGCGACGATGACAACGGGAAGCAAGGTGACCATCAAGCCCACACAGCTAGCAGGGGACCTGAGCACCACATAAGAGGCAGCAGGCACAGACTCGGACGCCCGTAGAGGTGGTGTAGTTCCACGAGTTAGGCCCGGCCGACGGAGGTTTGCCACCAGTTGGTTGCTTGTAGGGCTTGCCCTTGCCATGCGCTTTGGCGTTGGCGGAAGGGAAACTCGGCGTAGAGCGGCAAGCCTGAATGCGCTGTTCCGTGGCAAGGAGATGCGCGTACAACTCACGCGGCTGGATGGGAGTGTCACGACCATTGATATTCTCCACCAAATTATCATAGTCGTCACCCAGTCCATTGAGCACATAAGAGGTGAACTCCTCCGGACCAAGAGCCTTGCCGATGGAAGCAAGTGTGTCAGCCATACTCGTCACCTTGTTGAAGTAGTTAGTGACAATGAGGTCATGAAGCTTCACCTCCCCAAGCGCAGTGCAAATAGCATGAGCACGCGTCTGGGACTGCGAATCAAAACTGGTATGAAGAGTCGTCCACGTCCCGAGACGTAGCGGCAAAGATGACCAGCGACGAGACTCCCTTCGCGAGAGAGGACTGGATAGCAGAGAGGATGGCTTGATCTTGAGCCACCCACGCATGATGCCCCAGATGATATGGCGAAGGGCACGGCAGAGTACCATCAACAAAGCCCTCCAAGTAGCGACTGCGGAGAAGAAGCAACACCTGTGCACGCCACGACAGATATGACAGATAGTTATCCCTCGTGAGCTTCACCGGGATGAGATGCGTGAAGTAGAACGGTGCAGCAGCGGCGACATGATCCGACAGAGGTGGCGCGTAGTAGCCCTGATGCGGACCACCACCAGGCGCCGGCGACATGATCGAAGAAGCCGCAGCAGGCGGAGGATACGGTGCCGGGGAAGCACCATAGGACGGAGCAGATGCACCATAGTACAGTGCGATCGGAGGAGCCGGCTGGTACCCACCGTAGATCGCCGGTGCAACGCTGTAGGGCGCCGCAAATACGTCGTAGGAATCCGCGGGCGACACACTGTGTGGAACCGCGGGTGACGTGCTGTACGTGACCGGGGCTGCTGCGCTGTATGCGGCCGGGGGTAGTGCGCCGTATGCGGCCGGGGGTGGGGCGCCGTATGCAGCCGCGGGCCACGCGACGGCACCGTGGGCGCGGCCGCGTAGAGCCGCGTTTGGCAAAGACGGCGACGGCGGGGCAGCAGCGGACCAGGCGCGCCTACCAAGGGAAATAGTGGCCGAGAGGCCAGGAACAGAGAGGCCAGGGCGGCGGCTGCCGGGCCGGATGGCATCGGAGGCGATCGGGGTCGAGGGCGATCGGGGCAGAGCGGAAGCGATCGAAACCTAAACTGATACCATGTAAAAACTAGGGTTTGGGAAACTGCTCGACACCCAATACGGATGTGGCTATCTCATATATAGAGATAATATCACCAAGAGTCATTGAACTTACGCTCGATGTTGAGTTTGGTGCTAGAACTTTGAAAATACGGATTTGTGGTCATCTAACTTGACATCGCGTGTAAATACGGTCACAACATATGCATTTGGATGTATCAGGGTGTATGGTCCCACCTGTTAGTGAGTGGTGACGCATGATGGACTTATTTTTGCACAAAACACCCTCACATTTTTTTATTTCCAAAAAGTCAAATTAGTGAAAAATGGGGGAGAGCCTGGAATCCAACCCACGACCAATGTTCACCACAGAAGCCACTCTAGCCAACAAGCCATCCCTGTTTGCATGTAACGTATGGATAGCTAAGTTAGATGTACTGAGAGCTTAAATGATATTTATTTTTTTGCATCTATGAGCAGTGGATGTACATCTGCAGCCCATTTAAGCTATTTTACCTGAAACATGTAGAGGCGCGCACTGCTACAGTGATTCCGTTAAGCAGGACGAGAAGTCATGTCCAGGTAGGTTGACGCATTAAGATCAACATATAATGCCATCAACACAGTACTTACAAGTTTTTTCTTCTAAGAAACACACAGTACTTACATGTGGAGTGGTAAAACAATGTAAGTGATACTAATTGCACATCAGGATGGTTTGACATAGCAGTAAATACAGGGACATTTCATCAATCAAGCTCCTATGCATGGAAATCTGTTCTTTCTCCGTCTGTTACTCTGGCTGGCTCTCTCTGGCAGTATACACAAGATGCGTGTCTTTCGGAAGGTGATCGCGCTGATGGCTTATTTTTTAACATATTGCGGCTCATTTTGCATTTGCTATTTCTTCAAGATATTTGTAAAACGTAATTAATAAAGTTATGTTCTAAGAATATTATACATAAAAACTATCATTAGTACATAAAAACATTTAAATATACACTTGTGTATTATATAAAAAAATAGTTAATACCGACATTGAAAATGTTTGTTAAATAAATATGTTTAACGAATCCAAAATGTATAGACTCGCAACTTATATTTAAATTATGCAAAATGCTGAATTCAAACATTTACGTACCTATATGCAGTACAGTGTGGTTGGCTTTTCCCGTAAATTAAAAAATGTAAGGGTGTTTTGTGCAACAATTAAGTAAGCTGAGCGCCACCACTCACTAACAGGTGGGGCCATACATCCTGATACGTCAGCACGCGTATTTTGTGACCATATTTGCACGCGATATCAAGTTAGATGACAACAAATCCGTATTTTTAAAATTGTAGCACCAAACTGAACATTGAACGCAAGTTCTATGACTTACGGTGATATTACCTCTCATATATATATAAGGGTACACAAAGTGCATAAATACAAGATACAGGGTATACACAGAAGCTACGTATAAACGTTATCTAACACTCACAATGTTTGTTAGGACTTGGGAGTACAACAAGTGTGGTACTGACTAGCTGAATGTAGTTGACCCGTAGTCCTATGTCCTATCCTACCAATGGTGCACGAAAACTCCTGTATTTATCCATCTGGAAGCCAAAATAAGGGGAGAGTTTTTCTGTTTTAGAAAAAGAGGAGGAGGAAACATGTGGACAATAAAAGGATGGGGAAGTTTTCCCCACCCTTGCCAAGTTCGTAGTCTGGAATTAGTAATACCAAATCATGCCTGTAAAGGAACTGATTGTGGAAAGTAGATTTCTTGAGGGGGCTTGAATGAGGCTGCCCACGGATATGCATAATCTGATGAGTTGTTTCTCTTTTGTTGTTGATTCTGCAGTTTTCATATGGGAAGGAGTCTTGTGTGGTGCAAGCCATGAATCCAAGACATTCTGAGGTAAATATTGCTCGTACCGCGGGATTTAGATAAGATTTAAATGTGTTTGATTTTATATGGTGCCTTTGCAATTCTGAACTTGTCACATGATTTTTTTTTGTTTGGTTATACTCTCTGCGTAAATTCTAAACGAGGCTCAACCGCAGTTTCTCTTTTGCTTACTGTTAAAAGATTTCTTTGTTGTTCAAGGAATGGCAGAAAATACTATGTTGTTTTTCAGACTCGTCTTTCTTTTCTTTGTTTGGGTGCTACCCAATTTCTGACAAAACAATTTTAGGGATGCCTCATGAATATTTTCAGAAGTGAACCATTTGCGAATTGTTGCTAGCCACTTTCTGAAAATGATAACAACTGTCAACTTCAGTCTTACAATAAAATAACAGAGTATATTAAGGACATGTTATTTTAAACCATTCAGGGATAGATGCTTTGTTCCTGTTTATAATCTAACAGTTTCTTGGTATCTAAAAGTTGGTTATCTTGGCTGATGAACATTCTGAAACTCTGAAATTGTTGTCACAATACAACAGTGTTAGTTATCTTGGTATCTAAAACTTGGTTATGTGGTGACCTGGGATCAATGGTTCATTCCGTGCCAGTAATACAGTCCCTTGATTCCGAGGCGGCTCTTGACGCCGTCGATATCCTCAACGACAGTCGTCGATCTACAGCCGCAAATCACTGATGTCCTTGTTGTTCACCTTCACATTGGTCGTCATCGCATCAAACTTCTCCAAAATCCCCCTCCAACGATTTCTGGAGCTCCTCTGCGATCCAGAACCAAACTGGTTTGAGCAGATGGCTTTTCCGGCCTAGAAGGCGTCGTCGTAGCTTGCTCTGAATCAGTCTCAACCCTGCGTAGGATTCCGAGCTGATTCACCAAAGTGATTCAACACCTTTTGCGGTGGAATTTTATGAGTCCGATATTGAGGTTGTGAGTGCCCTCCAACGCGGTTCATCAGACTTCCGTGGACCGGTCGGTCCGCACGTCCGTATTTCCATAAACCGGAAGCAAACCTGGAGAAGGTTTGCGGGACAGCTGCCAGGTGGGACTCTGATAGACCCAGCCCACCCGGTCTGAATTTTGTAGGAATTAAGAATGTCACAGGAAAATTTTCTTTGAAGCCCTTTGTTTTGTAGGAATAGAATCATATTCCTTTATAGGAAAGGAGTTAATCCTTTGTATTTCATAGAAAAAAATTTAGCCTTGACTCAATAGAAAAATTCCTATCCTATAAATTACATCACATCTCTTTTCTATTGATATTACTATCCTATATGCATCAATGGAGGCCTTAACATTTTTAGATGTAATTGTAGACTTTAGAGTTCATAACTGTTAATTATCACTTGCCTCTTTTTGGTTGGCAAGACATAATAGGAGTACCGAATATCAGTGTAGCTCTGGTGATGCGTTTATATTATGTATGTCTGTTCTTGTGATTAAGTTTATATATTGTGATTATGCCACTTAAGACAGATCCATATCTGTTCTGCTTCCTGTCGTACAATGCAGGTGGAACTTCAGCGCGGGCGATCAGTGCAGAGTGCCGGTCCCAACATGCAGGCGAGCCCCAGAACCTATCACCCATCGTTGCAGGCAGCCGGCGTCACGACCATACCCATGAGGCCACCAGCCGCTCCGTACTTGACGCCTCCTAGAGCCGCCACCACCACCACTGCCACTGCCACTCCTGCGAGAGCGCAGGCCAGCTTCTCGTGGACACCAAAGCGGCCTGAATCGAAGGCGCCGTCGGTGCAACGGGCGACGTTTGCCTGGCCGCCGACCGAGGAGGAGAACGCGTCCATCAGCCAATGCCTGTACGGTCCCCGTGGCGCCCCTCAGCGAAGGCTGCCTGTGTTCGTGAGCATCTGCCCAGCGTGAAAACGCGCCCTCTCACCCCCCCCCCCCCCCCCTTCCGTGCTAGTTTGCCGAGTTGGTTGGGACAAGGGGGTAGAAGCGGCTGCTGTATATGTGACTAGAAGTAGAAGTACTGGTAAATACTTTAGTACACACACATCGCTCGTGACACCGTTTGTCTGTCGCTGTATATTCAGGATCTTGATCTCTTCGGCTGCAGTTTGTTTTCCTCAGATTGAAGAGCTTCAGCACCTTTGTGATCGGTCGTATTGAACGTTTTGTCCTTGTGTTTATAAGATACACTTGGAATTTCTGTGCATTTCATGGCTTGAATCTATAATGTTCGACAAACCCGCCAACCCGATCACCGCCTGGGAATTTTTTTAACCCCCCCCCCCCCCCCCCCCGGCCCTCGCCCTACACACATGCACATACCCAATCCAAATGCCTGAGTTGTCCGACATCCCTCAAACCCAGCCCATAGGCGGGGCGGATACGTGGTGGAGTGGACGCGACGCCACATTAGACTGGCCTATGTTGGCCCACCTCGTGCCCACCCCTACCAGGACCCAAACCCTAGCTCACTCTCGTTCGCTCCGCTCCCTTTCTCACTCCACTCCCATCCACTACCCTAGCTCTGACAGGAAGGTGGACCCCGTCGACTGGGACGTCTTGTTGGTAGAGGAATCGAGCGACGCCAGGACGACCAAAAATTTGCCCTCCATCGGTTTGTGCCCGTCGCCTCCTCTGTCACCCCTTCTCCCGGTTGGCGTTGGGTGCTCATTCTCGCATCGCCAAGCCCGCGGAGACAGACACCCTAATCAGAGGCGCAGGCTGCACACCACGCAAGGTAGTGGGTCGCACACAGGGCGGTAGAGGCAGGTTCTACCGCTACGGTATTGGGTCCTGTAGGTCCATGCCTGCCGAGTCGGAGGACGACCTCCTCCAGGACTTCATTCATCGGTCATTAACCTTAGCGGAGACGGACGCCCATTGCCGCCATCGCAAAAATGCCAAGGCGCTTCGGCTCCGCGTCAAGGAGTCCGAGCGGCTCAAGAAGAAGGTGCCTGCCACGGTGAATGTCACCTGCCTCCGCAACGAGCAGGCTTGCACATCCTCGGCACCTGCAACTGTTTTGGTAGTATCTGTGAGTCACGAGGACTCAGCAATCTCAAAACCCACGAGATCAAGACTATTTAAGCTTATGGGTAGGATGTGGTTATGAGGTGGAGCTGTTGCAAGCGCTAATCAAATATGGTGGCTGATATACGAGTACAAGAGTAGGATGAGAAACTACGCAACGGTCGTAAACTAGAAGTGATCAAGAAGTGATCCTGAACTACTTAGGTTCAAACATAACCCCACCGTGTTCTCTTCCCGAACCTCGTCGAAAAGAGACCATCACGGTTACACACGCGGTTGGTGTCTTTTAAATAAGTCAAGTGTCAAGTTCTCTACAACCGGATATTAACAAATTCCCATCTACCACATAACCGTGGGCACGACTCTCGAAAGTTTAAACCCTGCAGGGGTGTCCCAACTTAGCCCATGACAAGCTCACGATCCGCGGAGACAATCCTCCATCGCGGGACCCTCCGATCAGACGGAATCCCGGTGCACAAGATATTTTGACAATGGTAAAACTAGTCCAGCAAGACCTCCCGATGCACCGACCTAGCCTGATAGGAGTAGTGCGATCTCGTTCTCAAGGTACACCGGATGAGCTAAGCGTACATGTACCAACATAACCCAAGTTGCCAAGGGGCAGTCCCGCACGATGCTCTACTTTGGACCAACACTCATGAGGAGCACTGGCACGGGGGGGGGGGGGGGGGGGGGTTGATTAAGTCCACGGGGTCCAGAAAGTCCCTATGCAAGTTTTAGTTGTTATTAGGCAAATGGTAAAACCAAGGTTGGGCCTTGATGGAGGAGTTTTATTTCAAAGCGAACTATCAAGAGGGGCCCGTAAACCCTCATCGTGTTAGGGACACAAAATCCAGGAACATAACACCGGTATGACGGAAACTAGAGCGGCAAGAGTGGAACAAAACAACAAGCAAAAGGCCTAGCCTTCCACCCTTTACCAAGTACATAGATGCATTAATTAAATAAGAGATATTGTGATATCCCAACATATCCATGTTTCAACATGGAACAACCTGCAGGTACCTGCAACTAGCAACACTATAAGAGGGGCTGAGCAAAAGTGGTAACATAGCCAAATAACGGTTTGCTAGGAAGGTGGGTTAGAGTTCGACATGGCAATATGGAAGGCGTGATAAACAAGTGGTAGTTAGTGCGACATAGCGATAGAACAAACAACTAGCAAGCAAAGATATAAGTGATATCGGGGGTAATGATCATCTTGCCTGCAAAGTTCTCAGGGTTGTCGAAAGCTTGCTCCTTGTAAACGTACTTAACAGGATCCTTGTTCACGAACTCGTCTCCTGGCTCTACCCAAAGCAATAACACAAGCAACGAAACAACAATCAATCACGATGCAATGCACAAGCAACATGATGCAAGACATGGCATGGAATGCAAGATATGATGTGCAATGCATATGGGTACTCCGGAAGGGAAAGGATGATCATGGCATCAGCTTGGCAAACCAAGCATGCCATCAGAAAGAGTGAGTGATTTCGGTCGAAATCGATATAAGGATCACTGGAAACGGATGAAGGTTTGCAAATGACGAGCAAAACAAGAACGATGCAAATCTGCGCTTAACAACATCATAGCAGTTAAGATGCATAAAGACACTATGCTACAACACTCCAACATGGCAACAAAACACATGGAGGTAAAGTAAAAGTGAAGCTTTACAAATCATGAACACTGAGCTCCTGCTAGAACTCACTAGAACGAGCCTAAAATAGCATGGCAAAAATGCAAATGATAACAATTTCACAGACTTAGTGAAAATACTAAACATGGCATAATCAACATCAGGTAGCAATGTTTAGAGCTAGCAAACAACATGCTACAGGAATATATAATGGCAAACAAAGGCATGGCATGCTAGTACTAATGGAAATGAACAAAACTCCCTTACTGAACTTTATCCAAAGATGAACAGAAAAGATGGTAGCATTAATGCAAACATGGCAAATGATATGAGCAGTTTCAGACTTAGTAGAAAAACATAGCATGGCAGAAACGAATTCATGATAGCAGCTTTGCAAGCTCATGCTACTCACCACAAAGAATTTCATGGCATCAAAAGGTAACCAACAGTAAGAAGACACATTAATGAAGCTAAACATGGCAAGAGCAAATTCATAGGGTGCATGGGTCACTAGCAAAACGAATGGCACAAATGCACTTCATGTTAACAATCTGCCAGCAACAATATTTAGAAAAAGTAGAGCATGGTAATGACAAGCTACACCACTCCATAATTACAACCAGAGGCATGAATGGGTAGAGCATAACCATATATTCAAAACACTCTTACCGAAGTTCATCAAAATATGCATAGATCTACTTGAGGCAACAAGACAACATAACAACATAATGTAACAGGAAAAGACTTGGTAGAAATACTGTCTGAAATCAGCAACATCATGTGGCCCACTTTGCATGCTTGTGCTAGTCACCACATAGCTCATAAAAATACAAGGCTTGCACCACTTTAAAGATGACATGAAGGTGCTCCTAAAACATGTAGACATGATGCTCAAACGATGCACACACAAAATGCTATGAAAATGACAAATCGACAAGTTATGATGAATTCCAGCAGACAACATCATATAGCACTTTTGCAACGAAGGTTAGGGCATCAATATGGACAGTAACATGCATTCAAGTGACACCAACGTGAAGATCCTCATGAGACGAACATTTCGATATATCATATGCACAAAACGGAGCTATATGCATGGAGATATGACATGTCAAAGAGGGTCACACGATGTGAAGGATTCGGGGACTTAGAGGAAATATACCACTCTAGATCTAGGGTTGACCCGGCGCGGATTACGAGGTGGCGGCGGATCTCGTCGGAGGATGGTTGGAGTTGCGCCAGCAAGGTCGGGACGGCCGGATCCGGTCGGCGGAGAGGTCGGGGACGGCGGATCCGATGCGGGGCTCGCCGGATCCGGTTGGCGAGGGTGGCGACCGGCAACGGCGAGGTGGCGGTGCAGGGCGGCGAGGCGCTCCGGTGCGGCGGCGGTAGGGAAAGGCGGCGGCGGTCGGTGAGCACAGGTGGCGGCGGGCGAGCGCGGGAGCGGCGTGGGGAGCCGGGCCGGGGAGGGCCTCCCACGGGCTCGGGCGGGCCGCGGCAGCAGGGTCGATGACGTGGTGACATGGCAGCCCGTGATTCATCGGGGGCGGCGGCGCGGACGTGTCTGGCGCCGGGCGGACGTGTCCGACGCGCGGAGGAAGGGGAAGACTAGGTTTTGCCTGTGAATTTTGGAGGGGGAGGCCTATTTATAGGTAGGGGGAGCTAGGAGAGTCCAAATGAGGTGCGGTTTTTGCCCGCACGATCTTGATCCAACGACGAATAGCATGGAGGGGGTTTACATGGGCTAGTTGGCTGTTTTGGAGGGGTGCTGGGATGCAATGAGAGAGGGGTTTTTACGGTTACCCGGTTAACCATTGGGGCATCAAACGACCTCCAAATGGAACAAAATTTGACAGACGGTCTACCGGTGGTGTACCAGGGCCACTCGACAGATCTCGGTCCATTCTGAGAACAATTTTCTCCCGCTCATGAAACGAGATCTGAAGGGTGCAACGGGTGCATGTGTGAGTGTCGGATTCCGAAACGGACAACGGGGAAAATGACCGGATGCATGAGACGAACACGAATGCAAATGAGATGCACATGATGACATGAGATGAAATGCATGACATGAACAAAACGCAAAACAAAGACAAAACCTAACCATGGAGGATATAACATATAACTTAGCCATAAATGGCAAGAGTTGGAGTTACAATTATGGAATGTTACATTCGGGGCCCCCGAACTTGCTTGGAAGCTGTTGTTGTAGGAGAACTCGGCATATGGAAGACAATCTTCCCATTTCATACCGAAAGAGATGACACAAGATCTGAGCATGTCTTCGAGGATTTGATTGACTCGCTCAACTTGGCCACTTGTTTGAGGATGGAAAGCCGTGCTGAAGCGAATGTTGGTGCCCATGGCCTTCTGGAAGGAGTCACAGAACTTGGAAGTGAAAATGCTTCTGTGGTCTGAAGAGATCAATTGCGGAATACCGTGTAACGAGGCAATTCTAGAGGTGTATAGCTCTGCCAACTGAGATGCCATGATAGATTCTTTGATTGGAAGGAAATGAGCCACTTTTGTAAGATTGTGAATGACAACGAAGATAGCATCATTCCCACGCTTGGACTTGGGAAATCTAGTGACAAAGTCCATTCGATATGATCGAACTTCCATTCTGGAATAACAAGAGGTTGGAGGAGACCAGCTGGTCGTTGATGTTCTGCTTTCACCCTTCGACAAACATCACATTCATTCACGGATTTAGCAATCTCTCGCTTCATCCGAGTCCACCAATACGATTGCTTGAGGTCATGGTACATCTTCGAACTGCCTGGATGAATGGAAAGAAGAGAATTGTGCGCTTCGTTCATTATGACCTTCCTTAGATCACCTTTGGGGACCACAATCCGGTCCTCAAAGAATGAAGTGTCTCTGTCATCAATGCAATATCACTTGTATTTGGATAAACCCTTAGCAATACCATGTTTCACCTTCTTCACCATGGTATCAAGGAGTTGTGCCTCACGAATTTGGTCTTCCAAAGTTGGAGTGACTTGAAGGTTGGCAAGAAAACCTTGAGGAACAACTTGGAGGTTGAGCTTGTGAAAAGCTCAAAGATCCAGTTGGAATGGCTTGAGAATTAAGCTGCTGCAATAAGCCTTTCTGCTCAAAGCATCTGCAATCACATTCGCCTTGCCTGGAGTATATTCAATACTTGGATTGTACTCTTGAATCATTTCGACCAAACGAGTTTGCCGGAGGTTGAGGTTGGGTTGAGTGAAGATATATTTGAGGCTCTTGTGATCGGTGAAAATGTCCACTTGCCTTCCCAACAAGAGATGGCTCCATGTTATTAATGCATGGACAACCGCCGCCAACTCAAGATTGTGAGTGGGGTAGTTCCTTTCGTTGGGCTTCAACTGACGAGAAGTATAGGCCACAACTTTCTTCTCTTGCATTAACACGGCATCGAGACACTACTAGGGAAAAGCCTAGCAGTAGCATGGGTTTTAGGCATACTAGTAGCGCGGGTGGCGGCGCTACTAGTACGATGCTACAGCTAAAGCTTAGCAGTAGCGTGGGCTGAACCGCGCTACTGCTATATCCACTTAGTAGTAGCACTTCCTTGAAAATATGCTATTGGTAACTACTAGTAGCACCTCTCGTAGCCCATGCTACTACTATTCCATATTATATTTCTTTTTATTTCATGTTGTATCTATACACCTTTATACAAGTTTTCATACATCAACAATTTAGAGTTTGTTTTTACATCATAATGAGTTATTACATCACTAGGTGAAAGAATTGTGGACTAGTTTCAAGTGGATGTCCATCCACTTGAAACTAGTCCACGGTTCTTTCACCCAATAATATAATAAATATCATCATCATTATATCATTAACAACTTATATCATAATACATCATTGTCATATAACACCTACTCATGATCATCATTTTCATCAACGAGACATCATATAGTAAGCTGGTCACTAGTCATAATCACAACTCCTCATCATCATCAACTCTAGCTAACACATTGTACACATAATAACACATTGTATTTAGGACCTACTTCTCTCTCATACGAACTACTACCTTCTCTTAGGTAAAATATCATAAAACAAAATAGGCCCCGAGTCTCCATTATGGAGAATGGAGATTATCCTGTCTCCAATTCTTGCCTTTCGCACAATGTTGCTTCCAAGTACCTCCTTACGACTGTCCATACATTTTTTCCATTCTTTGATTTTCATGTCTTCACTGGTTTAGAAATTCGATATGGGCAGGTGAGATTCATAGAATGACCTGACCGTATGTTCAAAACATCAAGGCAACCATTCTGATACATCAGATGAGGCACACAATCCTTCAGGATTTTCTGTTGAAAAACATAATAATAACTTCGTAGTTAGCAATGTAGTTTAGTTTTAGAAGAATTTATGCAAAAAGATGCATGGATGTCGTAATAGTAAAAAAATCTTACCATGGCATCTCCATGGATGTTACCGTGGTTCAACACGTGCACTAGTGGCACGTATTGACCATAATATGGAGGAGTTTTATAATAGATATTGTAATTCTCAAGATCAGTACAAAATGCGATCAGATGATTTTTCTCCTGATAGGTTAATTCTGAGCCATCAATGTAGTAGGTTCTGTCTACCATCTTCCGCACATTGTTTAAAGAATGAAAATAAGCTGTCAACTACTTTGAAATAAACAATATAAATTAGTAAATAACTATGTTTGAGAAACTCACATAGCGGTAGAATTGGAAGCGTGTCAACAAGGACCCAAATGTCCATATTGTCTTGGTCGATGTCAGGATCACCAAGATCCATGGTGACAAGCATACCCTCATAAAAACCATACATCTTGGAAAGTGCTTCCTAATTTGTGCAAACAAAATGAGTTACGCTCTGAGAATTGTACAGATTTACTGCAAAATCCATACCATGATGGGTCCTTAGGTGAATTTTCTTTGTTTCAAAACTTCCATGGTCTTCAAAACCCATCCTCTCCAAGACATAGCGTCTTGCATGGCATGGGATAAGCTAGTTGACTTGTAAAAGATGAAAATTACACGTTGAAATAGTTGAAGTCATGCTTAATTACGAAAAAACACTTGTCGTTGTTACGTACCATTTCAACATCGAAGGTCTCCTAGAGCTTATTGCTGAAGCGCCGATCTTCGTTCAGGTGAGGCCTTCGCACTGACCTCGGTCGTCGTTGCACCAGTCGCACTCCCCCGGGAGACTTTCATCATCCAAGTATGACATTTCCTATGTTCATAATTCAAAGATTAAACTTGTACAATTAAATATATGTACTACAATTACGAGAAGAAGGAGAAATGACCCCCATGACAACAGTCATGATTCTTTGTCCTCTCATATATGGTGTAGCCTCGACAGACTTAAATTCAACCCGAAATATCGTTTAATTATCTTTCTAGAAAAGCCAGGCCACTCGATATTTCCTACATATTCTAGCACAAGTCATGCCAAAATTCACGGAAAAATCCGGCATGACCTTTGCTAAAAAAGGACATATCGAGCGCCTGAAAAATTTGCCGGAACGGAAATTAATCAACACTCCGGCAAAACATAGGCCACTCGAAGGTGTAACCTGCAAACATGACCGACCACTTGGGGCAAGCACATATCCTATTTGAGCAGCACAAGATATACATGTTTTTATCTATATCATATGATCATTCAAACTTGATGGTCATTCCATTTCAATGGTTGAAAATATGAGAAAAAACATTTCAAAATATCTTATAGGACTCATATTGACATGGAGATTTGGCTGGTCTCACCTCAAGGTCGGGGGGGGGGGGGGCGGTGACGGTGACGACGACGGGGATGATGGAGGGGCTCCTAGATTTCTGCAAAAACAAAAACCCTATAAGATATCAACTAATCAAATGCATACGCCTTGCATAGTGGGGTCCAATTTGAGCATTCAAAATAGGAGTACTTCTCCAATTTGAGCATTCAATAAGAAAAACCAAATCGTAAAATAAAGAAGTATTCAAATTAGCATGCATTCAATAAGCAAAATTAAATCATCTCTTGCGTCCGCACATCATCGAATATTATCACTAATACATCCCGAATAGTATCATACATATAACATCACTAATACAACTAAAACCCTAGCGCACGACGGGTATCGGCACGGGCGGTGGACACCCAAAGAGAAGGAACCATCACAAGATCATAGCTCCAATGAGATCCCTGGAGAACCTGCGCTCCAACGCAACCATGGCGACGGACGTGCGCGTCCTCCTCGCTGACACGGAGACGTACCACCTCCGCGGGGTCCTCAAGCCTCTGCACCGTCACTGGCCCACCCAACCGCCACCAAAGAAGGTCCGGGTCAATGACGGGCTGGCTGCTCACCAAGCTACGCCCCCCGGTAGGTACCGCCTCCCAGTACTAGCCAGGCGGAGCCCAGTCCTGGACATGGCCCATCTGATCAAGCAGGTGTCCTCCACCGAGTCGACGACGAGGATGCAGGATAGGCATCGTTGACATCGATGCGAGAATAATTGCTTTAACTAAAAAAATAACAACAAATGTGACATGTTCAACTAGTTCTATTAATTCAACTAGTTCTTACTAAAAATAAACTTACTATAAATAAAAATAAACTAGTTCTTACTAAAAATAAACTAGTTCAACTAGTTATATTAATTTGCTTACTAAAAATACACTAGTTCTATTAATTCAACTAGTTCTTACTAAAAATAAACTAGTTCAACTAGTTCTAGTAATTTTCTTACTAATTCTATTAAACACTACTGCCCTAGTTCTTACTAACTAATTAGATGAACCTACCTAGGAACTACTGCCCTAATTAGCATCTAATTTGATGAACCCTAACTAATTTGACGCAATCTAAAATTTGATGAACCCTAGGAACTTTAGCTAGGCAGAGGTAGGGGAGGAGGAGGAGGAGGCGTGCTCACCTCGGGTGCCGGCGGCGAGGGAGGGGCAGGCGGCGTCGAGGTCGGGTCGGGGCTCAGGTGCGCGGCGGAGGGCGGCATCGAGGTCGGGGTCGGGGGCGGCGTCGAGGGCATGCGGGGGGCGACGGGAGAGCGCACGGCGGCCGATGGTGACACAGGGTGACGACGGCGGCATGAGCGGATGGATGAGTTCGATTTGGGGAAAGTGGCCATGGGGAAGAAGGATCGCGCGGTTAAGTCAAATGTAGCAGTAGCGCTTTCTAGGAAACGCGCTACTGCTACATTAGCTATAGCTAACTTAGCTATAGCGCTGGCTCACACAACGCGCTACTGCTAAGTTAGCTATAGCGCATTTTCGGAAAGCACGCTGCTGCTACAACATTTTCGTTTGTTTTCCTTTTTCATTTGTTTTCCTTCACATTTTCTTTGTTTTCCTCCCCCTTTTTCTATTTCTTTCATTTTCCTTTACTTTTCTATATGTTTTACATTTTGTTTTCCTTTAATTAGCAGTAGCGCTCTCTGTGCGAAACACTCTACTACGACAAGCTTAGCAGCAACGTTGTTTCTAAAAGACCGCTACTACTATATGTAGCCTATCGGCTTAGTAGTGAGAGTTTTAGTAGTAACGCGTTTAAATGCGGACGCGCTACTGCTACGTGCGTATCTGTAGCGGGTTTAACCTGCACGCGCTATTTAGCACTAGTGTCCTTTTTTAACAAGCGCTACTGCTAATATTCTGTGTATAAGGTTTTCCCTAGTAGTGAGCCCTTGCAATGAGGCATCGCAGAAAACTTCGAATGGCTTGGACTCATCAGGAGGAGTTAAGACAGGAGCTGAGACGAGTTTCTCTTTGAGAGTGTTGAAAGCAACATCACACTCAGGAGTCCAAGAATACTTGACATGCTTCTGGAGGAGGTTGGAAAGAGGTTTTGCAATCTTTGAGAAATTCTCAATGAATCTTCGGCAATAGCTTGCAAGACCCAGGAAGTTGCAGAGCTGCTTGACATTCTGAGGAGGTTCCCAGTTGACAATTGCAGAAACCTTCTCCGGATTAACAGCAATGCCTTTGGCGGAGATGACGTGACCAAGGTAAAGAACTTCATCAAGCCAAAACTCACACTTGGAAAACTTAGCATAGAACTGATACTCTCTGAGCTTGTCGAGTACCAATAACAAATGTTTGGCATGATCCTTCTTATTCTTGGAGAACACCAAGATATCATCGAGATAGACCAGGACATATTCATTGGTGTAGGGGTTGAAGATGAAGTTCATCATTTGAGAGAATGTTGGAGGGGCATTGACAAGGACGAAAGACATGACAATATATTCATAAGAACCAAAGCTTGTTTCGAATGCTGCCTTAGGGTTATCTTCTTCACGAATGCGAATCTGATGATAACCCATATGGAGGTCAAGCTTGGAAAACACCTTTGCACCTTTGAGTTGCTCGAATAACTCATTGATGTTGGGAAGTGGATACTTGTTCTTGATTGTCTTCTTGTTTAATGGACGGTAATCGATGCAAAGTTGGTCCGTGCCATCCTTCTTCTGGACAAAAAGAACACCACAACCCCACGGAGATGAACTTGGTCTGATCAGACCCAGATGCTCTTGTTCATCGAGCTGTTTCTTCAATTCCTTCAGCTCCTTTGGTCCAAGCTTGTATGGACGCTTGCAAACGGGTTCAGTACCAGGCTCGAGATCGATAACGAACTCAATTGGCCGGAGAGGAGGCATACCCGGAAGCTCTTCTAGAAAGACATCTTGGTACTCACAAACAACTGGAATCTGAGAAGTTGCATCTAAATCACCCATCTCATTAAGAGAGGACAATCGAATGGTTTCATCATGAGCGGCATAGATGATCACATCCTCAGAAGGGTGCGTCAATTTAATCTCCCTGGCGGCACAATCAAGAGCAGCCTTGTGCCGAGAAGGCCGGTCCATTCCAAGAATTAGATCAATATCAGAGTGGCCAAGAACAAATGGGGAAGCCAGGAATTTATAATTGCCCATCTTGATGGTAACATCAGGAATCATCGTGGTAGCCCTCATAGGAGAGCCCGGAGAAACAACTCCCATCGATTTTCTCAACAACTCTGAAACGAAATCATGCTTAGCAAAAAATGGTCTTGACATGAAAGAATGCGATGCACCAGTATCGAATAAAACTTTAGCAGGAATAGAGTTAACCGAGAGGTTACCCATGATCGCATATGAAGAATCCTCTGCTTGAGCTGCGTTTAACATGTTCACCTTTTCATGCTTTGGATTGTGCTTGACCACTGCATTGCTTGCGGACCTGACCGGAGGAGGAGGCAGAAGGCGCTTATGGGTGCACTTGTTAGAGTAATGCCCTTTCATACCACACCTGTCGCAAGTGACCTCAGAAACCGGACGATGATAAGGAGGAGGAGGACCACCGGTCCTCAGAGCTTGAGTCTGAGACTTGTTCTGATAGCCTGGGTTGGGTGGGTGGGAAGATCCACGACCACCTGAGTTCTTCTGCTGGTAGAGCTGACGGAACAGAGGAGGTGGAGGAAGCCCGAACTTCTGTTGCTTAGCTACCACTTGAGAGGAACAAGACGAGTGAACTACATCCCTGATTCTCTTCTTTGAAGCCTCACACTTGAGCTGAGCAGCTTCTTGCTTGAGGCCATGTTATAGAACTGATCGAACTGAGTAGGCTCAACAAGAACGAGAGCTAACTGCAGATCCTCTCCGAGGCCACTCCTGAAGTGATAGATCATGCTCATTTCATCAGGAATGTCTTGCCTTGTGAAGCGAGCAAGTTTCTGAAACTAGATGTTGTATTGATACACGGACATGCTTCCTGGCTTGAGATTGCGGAATTCCTCACGCTTGCCTCCACAAAACTTGTTGGAATGTGTTGAGCTTTAAAATCCCGGCAGAAGTCAGTCCAGGTAATCACTCGAGCCCCTCTGGAATCTTTGTATTGCTGATACCAATCAATAGCTTGGTCCTTGAGCTGAAAAGAAGCAAACTTGACGTAGTCCTCAGGCCTGACATTGCTACATTCTAAATGCTTGCTGATGTCCACGAGCCAATCATTAGCGTCCATGGCCTCGGTACAATTGCTGAAAGACTTTGGCTGATTTGCAGGAAACTGGTTGAGGGTAGCAAACTAGGGCTGATTGTTGAATTTCCCTTGACCTTGATTGCCTTGACCTTGGTTGCACTCTTGCAAGAGTTGCAAAAGCATCTGGCTAATGGCGTTGGTGGCTGCCATGACAGCTTTCCATGCCTCCGGGGGCGGAGGAGGTGGCGTAGGTGGAGCGTTCGCCTGATCCCCATCATTGCGGTCCGGATTCAGACGCGTTGGAGGAGCCATCCTGAAGAGGGTGACATCCGTTAGAACCATGATAGATAGATAGACAAGCTGAATCAATGGATAGATATGAGCAACATATAGTCTTCACAATAAACATTCAAACAGAGATTGAACGAATGAATTCCAAAGTTAACATTACACGACCATTAAGGTGAGAAGACACTTAGATAAAGGTTGGTGAATGAAACAACAAGGTACGACTGGAACAAATAAGTGGTAAGGATTACGCAACCACATACCAAATATCTGCCGGAAGAATAACTAGAGCTGCTTGAATTCCCACCTATAAACTCCCGAAACTTTCTGGTTATGCAATCTGGTGTTGGGGATACAGGGAGGCACAATATATATCACACAACTAACAAGCCCTACGCTCCAACTGTATCCATCCGTCAACACATAACCAAGAAAACTTTGGAAATCGTATACCTCAACCTTCGAAAAGCATCCGTTATACGAGCTGTGACAATACTCCCGAACTCCCTCCCTAGTACTGGATGGCGTCGAGGTTATCTCACAACTAACTGCATAAAAGAGATTTTCGATGTTGGTGAGCTCAGGTATTCCAGAACTGCAACGATAAAATTATCACGACAACACCTTGGAGCTCAACTCCTCGGGACACTGCCACAACCCCTAAATGTCAGGAGGCACCAAGAATAATGTTCTCGTCACAAGAATATCATAACGATCCCAAGATACCCGTGTGATCCTAATTTTTTTAGTGAAAATGAGGAGAGGAAAGTCAAAACATCTATGTCAGGAGACCTCACCAGAGCGACGAAGGGGGCTGAGGAGTAAAAAGATTCCTACTCTCCGATATATATAATTCTAAGACTCAAAACATTTTGTTCTAGACTCAACTACGTCAGCGATTCGATCAAGCAGGGGGCTTCTAAGTCGGGGATGGCTCTGATTACCAACTTGTAACGCCCAAGATGCGACTATATCTCCCACGTGTCAAGGCATGACTTAGAGGCATAACTGCATTTTGGTTTTGTTGCAAGAAGGGTCATCTTCAAACAACCCATGTACAAGAACAAGGATAAATAAATAGTTGGCTTACAATTGCCACGTCACACAATGATCAAATAATTAATACATCATTCAGAGTACACACATAGTCCGACTACAGATATATCCAAATGAAAAGAAGACAACTCCAAATGCTAAATCAAGATCGTCCCAACTAGGCACCACTACTGATCATCCAGAAACGAAACATAGTAACGACCAAGGTCCTCGTCGAACTCCCACTTGAGCTCGCTGGCATCACCTGCACTGGTATCCTCGGCACCTGCAACTGTTTTGGTAGTATCTGTGAGTCACAAGGACTCATCAATCTCAAAACCCATGAGATCAAGACTATTTAAGCTTATGGGTAGGATTGGTAATGAGGTGGAGCTACAACAAGCGCTAAGCAAATATGGTGGCTGATATACGAGTACAAGAGTAGGATGAGAAACTATGCAACGGTCATAAACAGAAGTGATCAAGAAGTGATCCTGAACTACTTACGTTCAAACATAACCCACCATGTTCTCTTTTTGAACCTCATCGAAAAGAGACCATCACGGTTACACACACGGTTGGTGTCTTTTAAATAAGTCAAGTGTCAAGTTCTCTACAACCGGATATTAACAAATTCCCATCTGCCACATAACCGCGGGCACGGCTCTCGAAAGTTTAAACCCTGCAGGGGTGTCCCAACTTAGCCCATGACAAGCTCACGATCCGCGGAGACAATCCTCCATCACGGGACCCTTCGATCAGACTCGAAATCCCGGTGCACAAGATATTTCGACAATGGTAAAACTAGTCCAGCAAGACCTCCTGATGCACCGACCTAGCCTGATAGGAGTAGCGCGATCTTGTTCTCAGGGTACACCGGATGAGCTAAGCCTATAGGTACAAACATAACCCAAGTTGCCAAGGGGCGGTCCCGCATGTTGCTCTAGTTTGGACCAACACTCATGAGGAGCACTGGCCCCGGGGGGGGGGGTTGATTAAGTCCACGGGGTCCAGAAAGTTCCTATGCAAGTTTTAGTTGTTATTAGGCAAATGGTAAAACCAAGGTTGAGCCTTGCTGGAGGAGTTTTATTCAAAGCGAACTATCAAGAGGGGCCCATAAACCCTCATCGTGTTAGGGACACAAAATCAAGGAACATAACACCGGTATGATGGAAACTAGGGCGGCAAGAGTGGAACAAAACACCAAGCAAAAGGCCTAGCCTTCCACCCTTTACCAAGTATATAAATGCATTAATTAAATAAGAGATATTGTGATATCCCAACATATCCATGTTTCAACATGGAACAACCTACAGTCACCTGCAACTAGCAACACTATAAGAGGGGCTGAGCAAAAGCGGTAACATAGCCAAATAACGGTTTGCTAGGAAGGTGGGTGCTACGTCTCGAGCTAGCATTGGTTTTCCCTGAAGAGGAGGGGGTGATGCAGCACAGTAGCGTAAGTATTTCCCTCAGTTTTGAGAAACAAGGTATCAATCCAGTAGGAGGTCACGCGCAAGTCCCTCGTACCTGCACAAAACGGTAGCAACTCGCAACCAATGCTTAGGGGTTGTCAATCCCTTCACGGTCACTTATGAGAGTGAGATCTGATAGAGATAATATTTTTGGTATTTTTGGTATAAAGATGCAAAGTGAAAAGTAAAAGCAAAATAAGTAAAATAAAGTAATGGAGATTGATATGATGAGAATAGACCCGGGGGCCATAGGTTTCACTAGTGGCTTCTCTCAAGAGCATAGATATTCTACGGTGGGTGAACAAATTACTGTTGAGCAATTGATAGAATTGAGCATAGTTATGAGGTTATCTAGGTATGATCATGTATATAGGCATCACGTCCGTGACAAGTAGACCGACTCCTGCCTGCATCTACTACTATTACTCCACTCATCGACCGCTATCCAGCATGCATCTAGAGTATTAAGTTAAAAACAGAGTAACGCCTTAAGCAAGATGACATGATGTAGAGGAATAAATTCATGCAATATGATAAATACCCCATCTTGTTATCCTCGATGGCAACAATACAATACGTGCCTTGCAACTCTTTCTGTCACTGAGTAAGGACACCGCAAGATTGAACCCAAAGCTAAGCACTTCTCCCATTGCAAGAACTACCAATCTAGTTGGCCAAACCAAACGGATAATTCGAAGAGACTTGCAAAGATAACTCAATCATACATAAAAGAATTCAGAGAAGATTCAAATATTATTCATAGATAAGTTGGATCATAAACCCACAATTCATCGGTCTCAACAAACACACCGCAAAAAGAAGATTACATCGAATAGATCTCCACGAGAGAGGGGGAGAACATTGTATTGAGATCCAAAAAGAGAGAAGAAGCCATCTAGCTACTAGCTATGGACCCGAAGGTCTGAAGTAAACTACTCACACTTCATCGGAAGGGCTATGGTGTTGATGTAGAAGCCCTCCGTGATGGATGCCCTCTCCGGCGGAGCTCCGGAACAGGCCCCAAGATGGGATCTCGTGGATACAGGAAGTTGCGGCGGTGGAATTAGGTTTTTGGCTCCCCTTTGGTCTAATGGGGGTACGTAGGTATATATAGGAGGAAGGAGCACGTCGGTGGAGCTCCGAGGGGCCCACGAGGCAGGGGGCGCGCCCAGGGGGGGCGCCCTCCACCCTCGTGACCTCCCCGGAAACTTCTTGGAGTAGGGTCCAAGTCTCCTGGATCACGTTCGGTGAGAAGATCACGTTCCCGAAGGTTTCATTCCGTTTGGACTCCGTTTGATATTCTGTTTCCTCGAAATACTGAAATAGGCAAAAAACAGCAATTCTGGGCTGGGCCTCCGGTTAATAGGTTAGTCCCAAAAATAATATAAAAGTGGAAAATAAAGCCCAATATAGTCCAAAACAGTAGATAAAGTAGCATGGAGCAATCAAAAATTATAGATACGTTGGAGACGTATCAGGCATCCCCAAGCTTAATTCCTGCTCGTCCTCGAGTAGGTAAATGATAAAAAGAGAATTTTTGATGCGGAGTGATACTTTGGCATAATTTCAATGTAAATCTTCTTAATCATGGTATGAATATTCAGATCCGAAAGGTTCAAGACAAAAGTTCATATTGACATAAAAATGATAATACTTCAAGCATACTAATCAAACAATTATGTCATCTCAAAATAACATGGCCAAAGGAAGTTCATCCCTACAAAATCATATAGTTAGGCTATGCTTCATTTTCGTCACACAAAGATGTTCCCAACTTCTATACCCCCGATGACAAGCCAAGCAATTGTTTCATACTCAAATAATCTCAAACTTTTTCAACCTTCACGCAATACATGAGCGCGAGCCATGGACATAGCACTATGGGTGGTATAGAATATGATGATGGGGATTGTGTGGAGAAGACAAAAAAGGAGAAAGTCTCACATCAACGAGGCTAATCAATGAGCTATGGAGATGCCCATCAATTGATGTTAATGCAAGGAGTAGGGATTGCCATGCAACGGATGCACTAGAGCTAAGAATGCTCAACAAAAGAAAACTAGTGGGTGTGCATCCAACTTGCTTGCTCATGAAGACCTAGGGCATTTTGAGGAAGCCCATCGTTGGAATATACAAGCCAAGTTCTATAATGAAAAATTCCCACTAGTATGAACAAGACAACTTATGAGACTCACTATATGAAAATCATGGTGCTACTTTGAAGCACAATATATGAGACTCACTACATGAAGAACAAGGTGCTACTTTGAAGCACAAGTGCGGAAAAAGAGATAGTAGCATTGCCCTTTTTATTTTCTCCTTCTTTTTTGGGCCTTCTTTTTTTTCTTTTTGGCCTTTCTCTTTTTTTGATTGGGCAATGCTCTAATGATGATGATCATCACACTTCTATTGATTACAACATAATGATTACAACTCGATACTAGAACAAGATATGACTCTATATGAATGCCTCCGGCGGTGTACCGGGATGGTTGAATGAATCAAGAGTGACATGTATGAAAAATAATGCATGGTGGCTTTGCCACAAATACGATGTCAACTACAAGATCATGCAAAGGAAATATGACAAAAGTAAAGCATGTCATGATGATGATGATGATGGTGGAAGTTGCATGGCAATATATCTCTTAATGGCTATGGAAATGCCATGATAGGTAGGTATGGTGGCTGTTTTGAGGAAGATATAGGGAGGTTTATGTGTGAAAGAGCGTATCATATCACGGGGTTTGGATGCACCGGCGAAGTTTGCACCAACTCTCAATGTGAGAAAGGGCAATGCACGGTACCGAAGAGGCTAGCAAATGGCAGAAAGGTAAAAGTGCGTATAATCCATGGACTCAACATTTGTCAAAAGAACTCATATACTTATTGCAAAAATTTAGAAGTCATCAAAAATCAAGTACTACGCGCATGCTCCTAGGGGGATAGATTGGTAGGAAAAGACCATCGCTCGTCCCCGACCGCCACTCATAAGGATGCACAAGCCAGGTACACTTCATGCTTCAAATTTGTTACACAACTTTAACCATACGTGCATGCTACGGGACTTGCTAACTTCAACACAAGTATTTCTCAAATTCACAACTACTCAACTAGCACGACTATGATATTATCACCTCCATATCTCAAAACAATTATCAAGCATCAAACTTATCTTAGTATTCAACCCACTAAAAAGAAAGTTTCACATATCTTGAATACCAAGTATATTAACATTAAGCAAATTACCATGCTATTAACGACTCTCAAAATAATCTAAGTGAAGCATGAGAGATCAAGTTTCTTTAAAACAAACCACCACCGTGCTCTAAAAGATCTAAGTGAAGCACTAGAGCAAAAATTATCACGCTCAAAAAGGTATAAGTGAAGCACATAGAGTATTCTAACAAATTTCAATTCATACATGGCTCTCTAAAAAGGTGTGTACAGAAAGGATGATTGTGGTAGACTAACAAGCAAAGACACAAATAATACAAGACGCTCCAAGCAAAACACATATCATGTGGTGAATAAAAATATAGCTCCAAGTAAATTACCGATGGAAGTGGACGAAAGAGGGGATGCCTTCCGGGGCATCCCCAAGCTTTGACTTTTTGGTGTCCTTGGATTATCTTGGGGGTGCCATGGGCATCCCAAAGCTTAGTCTCTTGCCACTCCTTGTTCCATAATCCATCAAAAGAATTCACCCAAAACTTGAAAACTTCACAACACAAAACTCAATAGAAATCTCGTGAGCTCCGTTAGAGAAAGAAAACAAAAGACTACTTTAAGGTACTGTAGTGAACTTGTTCTTTATTTGTATTGGTGTTAAACCTACTGTATTCCAACTTCTCTATGGTTTATAAACTATTTTACTAGCCATAGATTCATCAAAATAAGCAAACAACACACGCAAAACAGAATCTGTCAAAAACAGAACAGTCTGTAGTAATCTGTTACTAACGCAAACTTCTGGAACCCAAAAAATTCTACCAAAATTAGAAGACCTGGGAAATTTGTTTATTGATCAGCAGCAATTGGAATCACTATTTTATCACGTTCTGGTGATTTTTGACAATTCGGGCACTGAGCGCAAAGATTCTGGAAATTACAGCAAGATCAAATAACTATCTTCCAAGAAGATCTAATAGGTTTAACTTGGCACAAACACTAATTAAAAGATAAAACCACATCTAAACAGAATCTAGATGGATTATTTATTCCTAAACAGAACCAAAAACAAAAAACACAAAATAAAATTGGGTTGCCTCCCAACAAGCGCTATCGTTTAACGCCCCTAGCTAGGCATAAAAGCAAGGATAGATCTAGGTATTGCCATCTTTGGTAGGCAATCCATAAGTGGCTCTCATGATAGATTCATATGGTAATTTTATTTTCTTTCTAGGAAAGTGTTCCATGCCCTTCTTTAAGGGAAATTGGAATTTAATATTCCCTTCCTTCATATCAATAATTGCACCAATCGTTCTAAGGAAAGGTCTACCAAGAATAATAGGACATGAAGGATTGCAATCTATATCAAGAACGATAAAATCTACGGGCACATAATTCCTATTTGCAACAATAAGAACATCATTAATTCTTCCCATAGGCTTTTTAATAGTGGAATCCGCAAGATGCAAGTTTAGAGAGCAATCATCAAAGTCACGGAAATCTAGCAAATCACACAAAGCTTTGGGGATAGTAGAGACACTAGCACCCAAATCACACAAAGCATAAAACTCGTAATTTTTAATTTTAATCTTAATTGTAGGTTCCCACTCATCATGGAGTTTTCTAGGGATAGAAACTTTCAACTCAAGCTTTTCTTCATAAGATTGCATTAAGGCGTCAACAATGTGTTCGGTAAAGGCCTTATTTCGACTATAAGCATGAGGAGAATTTAACACGGATTGCAACAAGGAAATACAATCAATTAAAGAGCAATTTTCATAGTTAAATTCCTTGAGATCCAAAATAGTGGGTTTAGCAATATCTAGATTTTTATTTCTTTCAATCCCTTTTTTATCAATTTCATCATCAGGATCTAAAAACTCAGAATTCTTAGAACGCCTTCTAGGTAAGGGAAGATCATAATCAGATTCATCAAGATTCATATTGCAAAACAAAGATTTAATAGGGGACACATCAATAACTTTCAGATCTTCATCTTGATTTTCATAGGTATTAGAAGAACACGCTTTAATAAAGGCATCTTTGTAAGCACGCATCCTAGCGGTTCTTTCTTTGCACTCATCAATGGAAATTCTCATGGCTTTGAGAGACTCATTGATATCATGCTTAGGAGGAATAGATCTAAGCTTTAAAGAATCAACCTCAAGAGAAATTCTATCAACGTTCCTAGCCAAATCATCAACTTTAAGCAATTTCTCTTCAAGCAAAGCATTGAAATTCTTTTGCGAATTCATAAACTCTTTAACACTACTCTCAAATTCAGAGGGCATCTTATTAAAATTTCCATAAGAGTTGTTGTAGGAATTTCCATAATTATTAGAAGGATTACTAGGATAAGGCCTAGAATTAAAATTCCCTCTATACGCGTTGTTACCAAAACTATTCCTACCAACAAAATTCACATCCATAGATTCATTATTATTCTCAAGCAAAGTAGATAAAGGCATATTATTGGGATCATAAGAAACACTCTTAACAAATAAATTCCTAAGTTCATCCATCTTTTCACTCAAAACATTGATTTCTTCTATAGCATGCACTTTTTTATTAGTAGATCTTTCAGTATGCCATTGAGAATAATTGACCATAATATTATCTAGGAGTTTAGTAGCATCTCCTAAAGTGATTTCCATAAAAGTGCCTCCCGCGGCCGAATCTAAAAGATTTCTAGAAGCAAAATTCAATCCAGCATAAAAATTTGTATAATCATCCATAAGTTCAAACCATGAGTAGGACAATTACGTAGCATTAATTTCATTCTCTCCCAAGCTTGTGCAACATGTTCATGATCAAGTTGCTTAAAATTCATAATATCGTTCCTAAGAGAGATAATCTTAGCGGGAGGAAAATACTTAGAGATAAAAGCATCTTTGCACTTGTTCCAAGAATCAATACTATTTTTAGGCAAAGATGAAAACCACGCTTTAGCATGATCTCTAAGCGAAAAAGGAAATAGCTTCAATTTAACGACATCATTATCGACATCCTTTTTCTTTTGCATATCACATAAATCAACAAAGCCATTTAGATGAGTAGCGGCATCTTCACTAGGAAGGCCGGCGAATTGATCTTTCATAACAAGATTCAACAAAGCAGTATTGATTTCACAAGATTCAGTATTGGCAAGAGGAGCAATCGGAGTGCTAAGGAAATCATTGTTATTGGTATTGGTGAAGTCACACAATTTGGTAGCATCTTGGGCCAACACGACAAGCAAGCAAACTAACACATGAGAAAACAAAAGGCAAAGGGAAAGAGAGGGTGAATAAAATGGCAAGGGTGAAGTGGGGGAGAGGAAAACGAGAGGCAAATGGCAAATAATGTAATGCGAGAGATAGGGATTGTGATGGGTACTTGGTATGTTGACTTTTACGTAGGCTTCCCCGGCAACGGTGCCAGAAATGGCTCGTTGACGGGAGAGTAAATCTTGACTTGACTTGGCGTAGGCCTCCCCGGCAACGGCACCAGAAATGGCTCGTTGACGAGAGAGTAAATCTTGACTTGACTTGGCGTAGGCCTCCCCGGCAATGGCGCCAAAAATCCTTCTTGCTATGTCTCGAGCTAGCGTTGGCTTTCCCCGAAGAGGAGGGGGTGATGCAGCACAGTAGCGTAAGTATTTCCCTCAGTTTTTGAGAACCAAGGTATCAATCCAGTAGGAGGTCACGCGCAAGTCCCTCGTACCTGCACAAAACGGTAGCAACTCGCAACCAACGCTTAGGGGTTGTCAATCCCTTCACGGTCACTTACGAGAGTGAGATCTGATAAAGATAATATTTTTGGTATTTTTGGTATAAAGATGCAAAGTGAAAAGTAAAAGCAAAATAAGTAAAATAAAGTAATGGAGATTGATATGATGAGAATAGACCCGGGGGCCATAGGTTTCACTAGTGGCTTCTCTCAAGAGCATAGATATTCTACGGTGGGTGAACAAATTACTGTTGAGCAATTGATAGAATTTAGCATAGTTATGAGGTTATCTAGGTATGATCATGTATATAGGCATCACGTCCGTGACAAGTAGACCGACTCCTGCCTGCATCTACTACTATTACTCCACTCATCGACCGCTATCCAGCATGCATCTAGAGTAAAAACAGAGTAACGCCTTAAGCAAGATGACATGATGTAGAGGAATAAATTCATGCAATATGATAAATACCCCATCTTGTTATCCTCGATGGCAACAATACAATACGTGCCTTGCAACTCTTTCTATCACTGAGTAAGGACACCGCAAGATTGAACCCAAAGCTAAGCACTTCTCCCATTGCAAGAACTACCAATCTAGTTGGCCAAACCAAACGGATAATTCGAAGAGACTTGCAAAGATAACTCAATCATACATAAAAGAATTCAGAGAAGATTCAAATATTATTCATAGATAAGTTGTCTCAACAAACACACGGCAAAAAGAAGATTACATCGAATAGATCTCCACGAGAGAGGGGGAGAACATTGTATTGAGATCCAAAAAGAGAGAAGAAGCCATCTAGCTACTAGCTATGGACCCTAAGGTCTGAAGTAAACTACTCACACTTCATCGGAAGGGCTATGGTGTTGATGTAGAAGCCCTCCGTGATGGATGCCCTCTCCGGCGGAGCTCCGGAACAGGCCCCAAGATGGGATCTCGTGGATACAGGAAGTTGTGGCGGTGGAATTAGGTTTGTGGCTCCCCCTTTGGTCTATTGGGGGTACGTAGGTATATATAGGAGGAAGGAGCACGTCGGTGGAGCTCCGAGGGGCCCACGAGGCAGGGGGCGCGCCCAGGGGTGGGGGGGGGCGCCCTCCACCCTCGTGACCTCCCCGGAAACTTCTTGGAGTAGGGTCCAAGTCTCCTGGATCAGGTTCGGTGAGAAGATCACGTTCCCGAAGGTTTCATTTCGTTTGGACTCCGTTTGATATTCTGTTTCCTCGAAATACTGAAATAGGCAAAAAACAGCAATTCTGGGCTGGGCCTCCGGTTAGTAGGTTAGTCCCAAAAATAATATAAAAGTGGAAAATAAAGCCGAATATAGTCCAAAACAGTAGATAAAGTAGCATGGAGCAATCAAAAATTATAGATACGTTGGAGACGTATCAGTGGGTTAGAGTCCGACATGGCAATATGGGAGGCGTGATAAACAAGTGGTACGTAGCGCGACATAGCGATAGAACGAACAACTAGCAAGCAAAGATAGAAGTGATATCGGGGGTAATGATCATCTTGCCTGCAAAGTTCTCAGGGTTGTCGAAAGCTTGCTCCTCGTAAACGTACTCAACAGGATCCTCATTCACGAACTTGTCTCCCGGCTCTACCCAAAGCAACAACACAAGCAACAGAACAATAATCAATCACGGTGTAATGCACAAGCAACATGATGCAAGACATGGCATGGAATGCAAGATATGATGTGCAATGCATATGGGTACTCCGGAAGGGAAACGATGATCATGTCATCAACTTGGCAAACCAAGCATGCCATTAGAAAGAGTGAGTGATTTCGGTCAAAATCGATACAAGGATCACTGGAAACGGATGACGGTTTGCAAATGACGAGCAAAACAAGAACGATGCAAATCTGTGCTTAACAACATCATAGCAGTTAAGATGCATAAAGACACTATGCTACAACACTCCAACATGGCAACAAAGCACATGGAAGTAAAGTAAAAGTGAAGCTTTACAAATCATGAACACTGAGCTCCTGCTAGAACTCACTAGAACGAGCCTAAAATAGCATGGCAAAAATGCAAATGATAACAATTTCACAGACTTAAATACTAAACATGGCATAAACAACATCAGGTAGCAATGTTTAGAGCTAGCAAATAACATGCTATAGGAACATATAATGGCAAACAAAGGCATGGCATGCTAGTACTAAAGGCAATGAACAAAACTCCCTTACTGAACTTTATCTGAAGATGCACATAAAAGATGGTATCATCAATGCAAACATGGCTAATGATATGAATAGTTTCTGACAGTAGAAAAACATAGCATGGCAGAAACAGATTCTGATAGCAACTTTGCAAGCTCATGCCACTCACCACAAAGCATTTCATGGCATCCCAAGGTAACCAACAGTAAGAAGACACATTAATGAAGCTAAACATAGCAAGATCAAGTTCATAGGGTGCATTGAGCACTAGCAAAACTCATGGCAAAAATGCACTTCATGTTAACAATCTGCCAACAACAATATTTAGCAATATTAGAGCATGGTAATGACAAGCTACACTACTCCATAATTACAACCATAGGCATGAATGGGTAGAGCATAACCATATCTTCAAAACACTCTTACTGAAGTTCATCAAAATATGCATTGATCTACTTGAGGCAACAAGACAACATAGCGACATAATGTAACAAGAAAAGACTTAGCAGAAATACTAAGTGTCTGAAATCAGCAACATCATGTGGCCTACTTTGCATGCTTGTGCTAGTCACCACGGAGCTCATAAAAATACAATGCTTGCACCACTATAAAGATTGCATGAAGGTGCTCCTAAAACATGTAGACATGATGCTCAAAGGATGCACACACAAAATGCTATGAAAATGACAAATCGGCAAGTTATGATGAACTCTAGCAGACAACATCATATAGCACTTTTGCAATGACGGTTAGGGCATCAATATGGACAGTAACATCCATGCAAGTGACACCAATGTGAAGAGCATCACGAGATGAACATTTTGATATATCATATGCACAAAACGGAGCTATACGCATGGAGATATGACATGTCAAAGAGGGTCACATGATGTGAAGGATTCGGGGACTTAGGAAATGTACCACTCCAGATCTAGGGTTGACCCGGCCCGGATTACGAGGCGGCAGGGGATCTCGCTGGAAGATGGCCGGAGTTGCGTCGGTGAGGCCGGGACGGCTGGATCCGGTCGCCGGAGAGGTCGGGGACGGCAGATCCGATGCGGGGCTCGCCAGATCCGGTCAGCGAGGGCGGCGCTGAGGTGGCGGCAACCGGCGACGGCAAGGTGGCAGCACGGGGCGGCGAGGTGCTCCAGTGCGGCGGCGGCAGGGCAAGGCGGCGACATTTGGCGAGCACGGGTGGCAGCGGGCGAACGCAGGGAGCCGGGCCGAGAGGGCCTCTCTTGGGCTTGGGCGGGCCGCGGTGGCGGAGTCGGTGCCGCGGTGACGTGGCAGCCTGTGATTCACCGGGGGCGGCGGCGCGGACGTGTCCGGCGCGTGGAGGAAGGGGAATACTAGGGTTTTCCTATGAATTTCGGAGGGGGAGGCCTATTTATAGGTAGGGGGAGCTAGGAGAGTCCAAATGAGGTGCGGTTTTCGCCCACACGATCGTCATCCAACGACAGATAGCATGGAGGGGGTTTAGATGGGCTAGTGGGCTATTTTGGAGGGGTGCTGGGCTGCAATGAGAGAGGGGTTTTTACGGTTACCCGGTTAACTGTTGGGGCATCAAACGACCTCCAAATGGAACGAAATTTGACAGGCGGTCTACCGGTGGTGTACCAGGGCACTTGACGAATCTCGGCCCATTCCGAGAACGTTCTTCTTCCGCTCATGAAATGAGATTTGAGGGGTGCAACGGGTGCATGTGTGTGTGTCGGATTCCGAAACGGACAACGGGGAAAATGACCAGATGCATGAGACAAACACGAATGCAAATGAGATGCACATGATGACATGAGATGAAATGGATGACATGAACAAAATGCAAAACGAAGACAAAACCCAACCACAGAGGATATAACATATAACTTAGCCGGAAATGGCAAGAGTTGGAGTTACAATTATGGAATGTTACATCCGGGGCGTTAGACAACACTACTGCAGGATGCTGCTAACGCGACACTACGATCAGAGACCCTTTGACAAAACTGTGTGCGATGCATTAATCGGAAACAGTGGTGTAAAAAACCATCAAAAAAGGTGCACAATGTTTGCCATGGAGGAGCCGTCAAACACGGTTCAGATTTTAGTTGCGTGTGCGATGCAGGGCACATAGTTAATCCATTCAAACTGTTTGCGATGTGGCAGAACAACAGAAATGGGCAGCCATATCAATTTGTGTGTGATCTACGGCATACAGTTTGCTCTGATGAACTGTTTGCTATTAGGGAGTGCAACAGAAACGGTTAGCCTGGTCAAGGTGTGTGTGATATACGACATACGGTTCACTCGGACGAACTGCTTTCGATTAGGGAACACAATAGAAACGATTCAACTTAACAAGATGTGTGTGATATGCGGCATATTATTCACATGGATGAACTGTTTGCGATGAGCCAAAAGAACACATATGAGTCGTGTAAACAAGATGTGTGTGATACTTGGCAAACAGCCAACTCGGATGAACTCTTTGCAATGAGAAATTACAACACAGACGGTTAATATAGTTAGTTCGTGTGCGATTCTGTGTGTACAAAAAACATTGAAAAATGCAAACTAGTTGCTTGCGGTGGCTAGGAGTATCACACATGATGCGTCTGTGAGTACTCGTGTGCAATGATTAGTAAGTTACACATATGTTTCCTTATGTTAACATGTGTGTGAATTTGCAATATGGACATTTAATATGCAAATGCCTTTTGGACATTGGGCACACGCTTAAACTCAATGAACTGTGTACGATACTAATACTTTCCATGAAAATTTAAGAACTTGGGTAACAACATTCGAGTAACATATATATATATATATATATATATATATATATATATATATATATATATATATATATATAGTGGTTACACTACTCGACAAAAGGACGATCTTCGTAACACGGTTTTGACAACCATATGGTCCATATCTACATACTTAACACAGTAACAACCATCACATTTTAAGAGGCTAAGGGCCAATAACCATATGGTCCATATCTACATACTTAACATAGTAACAACTAGCACATTTTAAGAGGCTGAGGGCCAACAACCACAACTATCCACTGGAAGCAGCTTGATCACAGCGACTCGACATCTCGTCAATGAAAAGGAAGATCCCTCTTGTGCCTTGGTAGAGCATGAGTGGAACAATGTCTCCAATTTGCCAATATGGATGCATTGCCACGACAAGCGAGAACTTGTTAATTCGAATGGTCCCATTTCTGCAGGAAATGTAGTAACTTGCAATCACTTTGGCATTATTAGCAGGCACAAGTGTAATTTGACCATGCTGGGAAATCGATCCAGGAACTGCTACAGCGGGTAATTTCTGTTGAAATGTAGAATAAAAACCAATTGTAACATATCATTGAAGATATATATAGTTTATGAGCATCAACATTAAAATAAGACTTTTTACCAGCGTTTTGTGCACACAATTGGTCTTGTTCAATGTGTGCACCATAGGTATAATTAACCCCATCCAAAATCCATCGTTCATAAGCTGTGCTATCTCTGTCGGATTATCAACGAAGTTTATGACACGCTTCAAGTCCTTCCAGTGAATTTTTTACACTTAGTAACATATAGATCGTTCACTATGCATCTAACATATCCTGCTTAAAAGGTGGAAAGGTATTATTTCTTCAGAACATGGCATAAGGATATATAGTGCGCATAAATTGGTAAATAGAATTTGTTACTGCCTAGGAACGGAGTCAAAAAAATGAAATCACAATTGGTTGCTTAAATAGTGATCAATTAGTCAGAACAAATACCCCAATTTTGCTAAGTAATATGACAACATGGAGAAAGTTGAAAGGACACTAACCTCGAGCAGACTTTGATCGGCTGAAGACGTTGGGAAAGTAAACATCCATGTTAATTAGACCAGGCTGTGGTGCACGCACTAGAATTTTATTGGCAGCTTTCAGTTCATAACACTTCGACATTTTTCTCCAAAGGTCCGCATTAAAATAGGAGTGACCATCTTTATCAAGTTTTATGCTAACCCTCATTGTAAATCCATGTCGCGTTGTCAATATGACATCCTGCGAGTCATCAAAAAAGTAAAGGCCAAGATTTCCTTCTACTCTTGTTCTTGCAAAGCAAGGGATGTACTGTTTGAAATGAAAATCAAGATCGTAAATTAGATATATTGAAATAACAGAGCAAGATGCAAATATGGGAGTAACTGATATAACAGATCGATATATATATGAAAGCAAAGTACAAAAATATATAATTAAAAATAGATAATGTAACAAAGATTTGATGCAAATATATAGATAATGTAGCAACAAACGGTATATGTTCACAAATTTAGGCCATGCCGACCGTGGTAGGTTTCGATTGAACATATCGAGCACTCCTTGAAGTCATCCGGAATGGTGAGACAGAACTTCGTTTCCGACTGGCCGCGATCACACTTGCCCGATTTGTGCTCGCACTATGGACACATGAATGATCACCCACGAATCAGCTAGAGCAAAAATGATTCCACGGTGATATCCGCCGGTTGATTAACAACGACGGACGAACTGCGATAAGAGATGAGTGAATATTTCGCTAAGTTGATTACCTTCTCCATGAGAAAAATCCCCGGCCCAATCCTACAGAAGACCCCAGTCGACCAGAGTCTAGAATGTCGGTGCAGATAGGCGGCGGAAAGCGGTAGGGGCGAAATCCCGTGCCGTTTGGAGCACGATCTCCGCCCGCCGACAGCAGCCGTCGAGCTTAGGGTGGCCGCCGCGATAGAAGTTGAAGAGGTGCAGAGTTGTGGAGGAGTCCACGGCGAGTGGGTGGGGACGAAGTGGGCGAGGGTTTTCTTTTTTCCTTTTGCATGTGTGAGTGAACATACACGGTTCGCAGAGGCGACGGAGATGAATCATGTGCGATAGTAAATCACCGAAATGTGTTTACTGGGTACTATACAAAAATGAAATACATGCTTGAAAAACATGACGTCTGGCATGGTGCCATGGTATGGCCTCACCTTGCCCTGGTTAAAAGCTGAGAAGGGTTGATTTATGTCGTCATGCACGCCCTTCATAAATCGAACCATCACCGAGGAAGTTCCATGCTTTCGAGAGGGAAATCGCCAAGATTGAATGGGAATCCAAATTTTCATCCTAGTTTATCATTCAGTTTTTTTCCAATGATCAACATACCGCCTCAAATGTAACATGTTCAAATTTGACATTTTCCCGGGCTCAGTTACCATATTTAGGGGATTATTTGCATTTTCTAGGCATTAATCACTACTAGGAAAAGGCTTATACATAGAAGTTTACCAGTAGCGTGTATTATGGACCCCACGCTACTGATAGTTACCAGTAGCGTCTGTTACAAAGCACGCTACTGGTACAACATAGTAGCAGCGTTGGTTTTTGGAAGCCACACTACTGGTATGTTTGCCACAGCACACCACCCGACCAAAAAATATTAGCCGCGTTTGTTGTCTAACAAGCGCTAATGTTAAGAAAGTAGTTGTAGCGCCCGTGCACCTAGACGCGCTACTGCTATTTCTTCTATGGGTAAACTTATACCAGTAGCGTATTTTTGTACAAGCGCTATAGCTAGTTTTACGTACCAGCAGATATTTTGGCTGGCACTCATAGCAGTAGCGTGCTTTGGCACCCCGCGCTACTGCTATGGTCGCCACCCACCTACCACCTTTCCCCTCCTTCCTCCCCTTTCTTCTTCCTCCCCCCTTCCTTTCTCCCCCTTTCCTTGCACCTTGCTTGTTCCATTCAATGCTCCCCCTCCACCACCCCTCCATTAGAGCCCTCCCTCCCCCTCTTCTTTGCCCTCCACCACCCCTCTTCTTTGCCCTCCAGCCCCCCTCCATTAGAGCCCTCTTCTTTGCCCTCCACCCGCTCTTCTTTGTGCCCTCCATCACCACCCCCTCCATTAATGCCCTCCCTACCCCTCTTCTTTGCCCTCCACCCCTTCCATTAATGCCTTCCCTCTCCTCTCCCACTATCTCCCTAGCTAGCTCTCTCTCTCCCTAGATAGCTAGCTAGTTAGAGCTATATATCTAGAGCTACTAGGTAATTAAGAAGAAAGGTGCTTGATATCCCTCTCAACACATAGGTGAGCAAAAAAAGGTGTGTGTGGATAGGATCGCAACTATATATATGTGGGCGATATGAGAATATATATACCGATTTGTGTGTGGCATAATTTGAGTTTCCTACATTATGTATTTGATGAAATAATGTGGGTGACATGAGTTGCCTATGTTTTGCCGAAATGTCGATTCAATTCCGTTTTGGCGAATTTCGGGCAAACTCAATATGTCCTATGTTTAGGGAAGGTCATGCTGAATTTTTGTATGAATTTGATCCATGCATGCATATATACGTGGTTATAATATTTGCTCCGCGCGCAGGTGATCATGAAGGTCAATGGAAGGATGGTGGAAAGATACTGGCAATCCGCTGTGGATGACATGTATGAAAAAATACTAAAGGATGTTTTATGTCCGTGTCGAAATTGCAAAGGAATTGTCAGGCTCGACCCCTTTGAGGGTGGCACATTCAAGGCGCACCTGCTCATGCATGGTTTCATGCATGGCCATACTCGGTGGATAAGTGAAGATGATGATGATGATGATGATGAGGATGATGATGAGGACGTCGACGGGGAAGAAAATAACGACATGGGGTCACCAGACGAAGAGATGACCGATTATGTGCCCGAAGAGGATGACGGCCTCAGAAATGTCGATGGCGAAGAGGCAGTTGAAGGCGGAAAGATGTGGACACGCCACCGTCTTCATCGCTACTAAGTTCAGCCATGCGGGACCCGCATGTTCGAGACCTTCTTCGCAAGAAGACGACTAGCGACAGAGCTGCTTCTAGAGAGGAGGCCAAACTGGTGCAACTGAAGGTAGACTCGATGACTCCTTTGTATGATGGTTGCAATAATCCCGGGGTGACCCGCTTGAGTTTCACACTAGAACTTCTAAAGATGAAGGCAAAAAACAAATGGACAGATACAAGCCTAGATGAGCTTCTGAAGTACCTAAAGAAGGTTCTTCCCGCGGGAAGCCTGTGTCCTACTAGTGTCGAGGAGGCAAAGAAAATCATGTGCCCTGTTGATCTGCCACATATTAGATGTCACACATGCATCAATGATTGCATCATATATCGGATCGCTGACGCTGAAAAAACCATCCGTCCAAAGTGCAATGCTTCACGATATAAAAAGGCCGGAAAGAAATCTCCACAGAAAGTTGTATGGTACTTCCCGACCACTCCGCGTCTACAGCGGTATTTCATAGATCCTAAGGAAGCAAAGCTTATGCGCTGGCACGCGGAGAGGGTGAAGCTATATGACGGAGATGAGCCAAAGCTGAGACACCTCGTAGATGCTAGCCAGTGGAGAGCATTAAATGCTGAATTTGATTTTTTCGCAAATGATCCAAGGAACATCGTGCTTGGCGCTAGTAGTGATGGCATGAATCCATTTGGCAACCAGAACACCAAACACATGGCCCGTGTTTGTATGGATGTACAACCTCCCCCTGGTTGTGCATGAAGGAAAAATACATACACATGGCTATGCTTATTCAAGGGCCGAGACAACCGGGAAATGATATAAATGTGTATCTCGGGTTACTGAAAGAGGAGTTACAGACCTTATGGACAGCGCCGGCCAAGACATGGGATGCAAGCAAAGGAGAGTATTTCTACATGAGAGCCGCGCTGATCATGACGGTGCAGGACTATCTCGGTCACGACTATCTCTTCGGCCAGGTGTGCCATGGATATTGCGGATGCACGAGGTGCATGGATGATACAACTTCTCTGCAGCTATCGAAAGATGGTGGGTCTTCGAAAATCGTGTACATGGGGCATCGAAGATGGCTCGAGAAGGATGACCCATGGAGAAAGCGTGGAGATATGGGAGCTTAACTACTCTGGATTGCATAGCGCGACGATGTTCCGTGTCAGATGGGCTAAAAATGTACACAGAGAAAACCGACATTTCACTACCATGTGTATACCCGACTCCGATGATAGCGGTACCGTCAACACCATCGCCAAAAATGAGCCATGGGTACACGCTAAACATGTGACACAATGTTTCTTCATAACTGATCCGATCAATCCCAGCCGTGTTGTCGTGAGGAGAAGCAAAAGGAGCATCGCCGGAATGGATGGAGTCGCCAACGAGGAAGACTATGACCAGTACGGTGATCCGATGAGGGAAGATGATGCTGATGACGACGAAACATATGTCAAAAGACAATTGAAGACTACATTACCTACGAAAGATCGTAATCCCTGGAGAAGGAAAAGTCACGACCATGGGCTCAATTATTCGACAATTAACAAAAGAGGGAAGAAGATCAGTCTAAAGCATCGTCGTCGCCCAAGCTGACAAACTAATCCCCAAAGTTTGTGTGTGTGTCTTTTTTGTATACCGGTGTTAGCGGTCAAATCATGTAATATATATTATACTAATTATTATCCAGAGGGTAACAGTGGTATTGCTCTAACGACAGACCAAATTAAAGGAAGGAAAGTGCAAAAGAAAGATAAGAAAAAGAAAAGCGCAAATGAAAGAAAAAGAAAAAGAAAAAGAAAGGAAGTTTTACAAAATGAAATGAAATGAAAAAGAAAAATGAACTAATAAGTTGTGGAAAATGAAATGCAAGGAAAATAAAAAAATAAAAATAAAAATAAAAAAATAAAAAGAAAAAAATTTAACAGTAGTGCGTTTCTTCTAGACAAGCGCTATAGCTAACTTTGCTATAGCGCGTTTTGCCAACAAGCGCTATAGCTAATTTAGCTATAGCGCGTTTTGCCAACAAGCGCTATAGCTAATTTAGCTATAGCACCGGTCCGCTAGCCCCCCTCTTTCTGTCTCTCTCACTCGCGCCGCCACTCGTCGATCCCCTCTGACGCCAACCGCCGAGGCCAGCCCCGCCCCGCCCACGCCGCCGCCGACGCCAGCCCCGCCCCGCCCCGCCTCGACCCCCATCTCGCTCCGGTATGCCCCTGCCCCCTCTTCCTTCCTCTCTGACCCCTCAGCCCTGGCTCTCTCTCTGATCCCCTCCCGCTCTCTGCAGATTAGCGACCCCGGCGACCCTGACGCCGATGCCAGCTCCGCCCCGCCCCACCTCGACCCCATCCCGCTCCGGTATGCCCCCCGCCCCCTCTTCCTTCCTCTCCGACCCCTCAGCCCTGGCGCTCTCTCTGACCCTCTCCCGCTCTCTACAAATCAGCGACCCCGGCGACCCCGACGCCGACGCCAGCCCCGCCCCGCCTCGACCCCATCCTGCTCCGGTATGCCCCCCGCATAGTTAGTGTTAGTGTTAGTTAGTTAGTTAATTGCTGTTAGTGTTAGTTAGGTTAATTTGCTATTAGTGCTAGTTAGTTAATTGTTGCTAGTGTTAGTTAGTGTTAGCCCAATGATAGTTAGTTAGTGTTAGTTAGCTTAATTTGCTGTTAGTGTTTTGAAAGGATCGATATGGTTGACTAGAGGGGGGGGGGTGAATAGGCAACTAAATTTTTTTAGCTTTTCTTTAACAATTTAAACTTTGCATCAAAGTAGGTTGTCTAGATATGCAACTAGGTGAGCAACCTATATGATGCAACAAGGATAGGAACACAAGCAAGCAAGTGATATGAAACAAATAAGCTTGCTCAAATAAAGGCACGAGATAACCAAGAGTGGAGACGGTGGAGACGAGGATGTGTTGCCGAAGTTCCTTCCCTTTGAGAGGAAGTACGTCTCAGTTGGAGCGGTGTGGAGGCACAATGCTCCCCAAGAAGCCACTAGGGCCACCGTATTCTCCTCACGCCCTCACACAATGCGAGATGCCGTGATTCCACTATTGGTGCCCTTGAAGGCGGCGACCGAACCTTTACAAACAAGGTTGGGGCTCTCTCCACAACTTAATTGGAGGCTCCCAACGAAACCACGAAGCTTCACCACAATGGAATATGGCTCCGAGGTGACCTCAATCGTCTAGGGTGCTCAAACACCCAAGAGTAACAAAATCCACACAAGAAAGTATGGGGGAAGCAAATATCCTTTGGTGGAAGTGTAGATCTAGGTCTCCTCCTTCAATCCCTAGCAAATCAACAAGTTTGAGTGGCTAGAGAGAGAGATCGGGCAAGAAAGCTTGAAGTGCATTAATGGTGGAGTGAGAGTGGTCAAAGGTGAGAGTGGTAGGTGGGAGAAGCTCACTTATATAGTAGCCCTCAATTCCAACCGTTTCTGCGTTTTTTGCACTACAGCAGTACAACCGCTCCTCGTCCCGGTACAACCGGGACTCACGGTGTATCTGCAGAACCCTACCAAGCGGTACAATCGGACAGGTGGGCGGTAGTACCGGTTAAGAAAAATAACCGTACTAACCGCCTGGCCACCGCACAACCACCGCATCAAAACAGGAGCTTGACCGGTACTTGGGCGGTGCCTGGCCGGAACAACCGCATGGCCTTGATCTCTTGGGCGGCTAAGTTCAGAGCGGAAGAACCGTTCGGACCACCAGTGGTACCGGTCATTGTGGAACGACCGGACCAACCGAGCCACTACCGCCCAAGAACCGCATCAAAACAGAAGCGCGAGCGGTACTTGAGCGGTGCATGGACGGAACCACCGCCCCAGCATTTGCAGAGCATGGTGGTAGTACCACCGCCCGGAGGCAGCGGTACAACCGCTCGAGCAAAGCTGGTGAGCGACAAGACCCAGCGGTACAACCGCTCCAGAGAGTGGTACAACCGCTGGGCAGAAATAGTGAGCAGGAAGGATAGGGGAAGAGACAAGGAAAAACTCTCACTCTCTAACACCTGAGGAAGACAAAGAGGGGTGATGAACGTGTACGTGAAAAGATTCCCCCAGTGCTTTCTAATGAGGATTCCCTCTTGAGAGTACGGGTTCCCTACGACCAAAGAGAATAAAAGCGTAGAGGACACATCTTCGATCTTTTCCTACGAGAGGCAATAGCAATCCGATGTAAGCCTAAGCATCGAGAACCTGAAACGTATATCACACGATTAGACCAACAAAGGGTTGTCATCATCATCCAAAACATAAAGTAGGGAAATGCCCTTTCAATCTCCCCCTTTTTGGTGGATGATGACAACAACACGAATTGCAAGAGATAAGTCAACAAAATCTAGACGGAACTCCCCCTGAATATGTGCCCCAATAGGAACTTGCTGTTAGAAAGCATGGGCACACTTTCAAGACTAGACTCCCCCTAGATTTTGTAGACTCACCACTCTAACAATATAAAGCTTAGAGTGCAATAATCACGATAATGACCGATGAACGGAAAGGTAACAGGAGTAACAAGTCTCACAAACAGCAAGGAATGAAACAAGTCCACGAACAAAGACCAACACGAGAAAATGAGAAAAAGAAAACCATCCCTGAGACCTGTAGAACCCTCTCCCCCTTTGGCATCAAGACACCAAAAAGGAAAAGAGCGAAGCTAGCGTCCCAAAGCTCAGGCGTCCTCCTCTGACTCCTCGGTCACATCTGGATCCTCATCGTCAGAGTCGTCATCGTCGTGATGATCAGATTCTTCCATGGCATTGTCAGCTGCTGCAAACGAGGAGGATGGCTGGGGATGGGCTTCATCATCAGTCCAAGTGCTATGGGTAGATATCCAACGCTCCTCTGGGGTGATGCTCTTCTCAGAGCCACTCTGAACCGGCATGTTGAGGTGCTTCATCATTGCAATTTGGCGACGTCGTGCAAGCTTCTCATTGACATGTGCCTCTACATCCTCTTCTGGATGTCAGCCTGGAGACAAAAGGTCTTCTTCACCTTGGCAGTGAGTTTGGCCACCCACGAAGGCTTGGCCCCTGGCTTCAGCTCAAAGTCCTCATCGTCAGAAGTAGCATAGACATCCTCAGGAGCATTTGCAGGGAAGCGAGGCTCGGCATGCTTCTTCTTCTTAAGGAGCTTGACCTCATGAACAGTGAGGTTGTCTGGAGAAGTGAGGAGCTCTCCAGGACGACGAACAGCCCACACAGAGTTCAGAAAGCACATGAAAAACGGGCATAGATTGGGACTTTACGGTAGATGACCATGTTGTACATCTCATGCCACATCCAATTTGACACATCAAACGTTGCCCCTGTCCCCACCATGGTCTTCATAGCAACCATCAAATCAACTAGATAACCATGAATCTCGTCTTTATTTCCCACCTTGGGCAAGAGCACATTGCGGAACACTCGGTGCATGATGTCATAGACCTTCTCCAAATCCTTGGATTCTCCAATAATCCCACAGACCCGAATGTACAGAGGGGCAAGCTTCTCCTTAAGCATGGACTCAGGAAAGTCATGAGGACGAATGCCACCCCTTCCTTCCAGACCGGTATCCTCATACCCAATAGCATTGTAGAATGCCCTCCAGGGAACGTGAAACAATTCATCGCGACACATGAAGGTGAGAGTGCGCGCATCATCTTCCCCAAAATGAACTGTGGCATAGAACTGATGGATGAGTTGAATATCAAAGTCACAGTTGACTGACATGAGCTTGACAAGATCAAACTCCTCGCAGAGAGCCAGCGCCTCACCAAAATACTCCATGTTGTTCCTCCAATGGTTAAGATCAATTGTCCACTGCTTGTCATATCTGTTCTTGTTGTGCTCAAAGAGTTCATGAACAATCCGCACTTGCATCTCATTCCGGAACTGAACGGTGGTCCAACTGGGAGCAATGGGAACCTCATACAGATTCTTTGATCGAAAGGCTTCCCAATCCTTGGCTTTCCAATGATGCAATGGCATAACCACATGTTGCTTAGCAGCTGCAGACTTTTCACGGCGAGTGGGCTTGGTGGGAATCACAACTTCTTCTTCATCATCAGACACAACCGGGCGCAAGGTCCTTCGTGCTCTCTTCTTGGTCTTGCGAGGAGCAGAGCAAGAACTAGAGCCCCCTGAACACACACACGAAAAAGCACACAAAACCTAGCAAGGATGAGAGGATTGCACACACCATGTCAGGACCCCGATTCCAAGTCACATCGATCTAGCCGGTAACACCTCATATCACTTTGCGGCCTCACGCACGGTATCCCACGAGTGTCGCCTTACCATGGCCCGAGACCGTTTACACCTTTTGGCTCACGTATATGATAGTGTCGCTAGCATCCATATGACAGAGAACCCGGGCCGACATGGCTAGTCATGAACCCAAAGCGGCACAGACCTATGGAGACAGGCATACATGAATCACATCGAGCATGTCGGTCATCAGCGATTGATTCCAGGCTGTAGCACTGGGCTAACAGGACTTTGGGGAACCCGGGCTGTAGCAGGCTAGGCAGTACTCCGGAAGTCACAGCGTGACATTTCCCCGAAGGGACAGACATAGGAACGAAGTGAAACACATGCCGGCCAGTCAAGTGTCCTGAGCAGTAGTGGTAGGCTAGCAGGACTCCGGTGAACCAGGCTGTAGCGGACTACTATGGCTCGAGGAACACTAGACTACATTTCCCCATAAGAAAGGCTGCCAAGGATAAACAACTAAATTGTCGGATCCCACTCATACCAAGCATTTCAATCATACACACAATATGCCCGATATGAGTACATACAACATGGCATCAAAACAAAACTCTACAACTCAAGTACTTTATTTAAAGGCTCTAGGGAGCCATACATAACATGTTCATACAGATAGGGGTCACATGACCCGACACTCAAGTCATACAAACATACAAGCACATGCGGAAGCAACTAGTCTGAGTGCAGACTCTAGAAAGAAAGAAGGCTTCTCGAAGCCTGTCTATCTACATAGGGCCCTCCATGGCCAGGATCACCACCTGGGTGTCTAGTCACTCGTCGACGTCAAGGTCTATGTAGAACCCATCGGAGGGGGCGGTGTTGTCGTCTGAAAACAGTAATTAAGCAAACATGAGTACAAAGGTACTCAACAAGTCTTACATCAGAACCTACTATACATGCTTATCCTCAAGAAGGTGGTGGGGTTAATGCAGCAAGCCAGCTTTGACTCTTGGCTAAGCTATCCTACGGAACTTCACCAGTAAAATAGTTTTCGCACACGAGTCCACTACTCACCAACACAATACTCCACCGGGGATCCTCCCTCGTCATCCTACGAGAGGGCCATCCTCGGTACTCACACTTATCTTGAGTCTTTTATTAGTACCCATTAACTTGTCTATGAACTGTATAGGCAACCAAGTAGTCCTTTACCGCGGACGTGGCTATTCCAATAGTTTTATACCCTGCAGGGGTGTACTTCTTCATACACGCTTTCACCACTTACCGCCGTTTACACGACATGTACTCGGCAACCTTCAAGCGGAAGCCCAGCGAGGGTGTCGGCCACGGCCTACCTAAACACTTAAGTCTCTAGTCCAGGTTTATCGCCTATCCAGGTTCCATCCGTAGGGAGTCCGGCCGAGGTTTCCACATACGGCCCCGAACGATGTGAACAGGGATCCCGAGACACCAAACGGGTGACTCGGTACACCGTGCCATGGTGTATCTACCGCAACATAGCCCACCCCTAGGGTCAGCGCTACACACGGCCGCCAACACATAACCTACAAACACCAGAAACTATTTGCAACTCTTGATAGAGTACTAGGGTGGTTAAGAAGCCGAGAGGGTCAATTAAGGATCCCAATGCATGGTAGTAGCTGAATCTTAAATCACACATACAGATCTCAGTTCTTAGGGACGGCCTCAATGAAACAACCCACCATGTACTCCTACATGGCCTCTCATCGATACCTTTACCAAAACATGTTTAACACATCCCTCACATTACCGGCATAAGCATTTCACTCTGGCCCATCACCCAGATGAACCAGACCTGACACAACTCTAAGCATAGCAGGCATAGCAAGGTAGGAATCACATACATGGCTCAATCAACTCCTACACATGCTAGTGGGTTTCATCTAGTCACTGTGGCAATGACAGGTCATGAAGAGGATAAGGGTTCAACTACCGTAGCACACAACAGTTTGAATCGCGTTGTCTTAATGCAGTAAACAAGAGCAGAAGCGAGAACATGGGTTTGTATCGGAATGATCAATGGTTGCTTGCCTGATGGAGTGGTAGTGGGATACTGCCCTTCAGTTGGATACTCGTGAATATCCTCGGAGGCAGAACCTACCACGAAGAACACATCGGAACACAATCAACACATGACGATATGCAACAATATGATGCATGCTATGACATGGCAATATGAATGTGTCTTGGCCTAATGCAAGCTATAACAGAAAGGAATGAACTCATTTGAATCAAAGATTCAAATATTAGCTCATTAAACATGGCCTTAATAGTGCATTTCCTTATTCTGCTTAAACAGCAAGGTAAACTTGTTTTGTCATGCATGAAACCATTACAGATGGATAGATTGAATTTTTCTGATCATTTTTTATATATAAATCTTTGCATTTGGAGCTATGGTTGATTTTCTATGATTTTTAGAAGTTTTAACTATTTTCTGGAAATTCCTGAATAAAAATAAATCCAGAAAATGCATTACTGCGTCAGCATTGCGTCATGCTGACCTCAGCAGGTCAAAGGCGCTAGCCCAGGTCAAACCTGACTGGTGGGCCCCTTTTGTCAGCCTCTCAGCTAATTAACAGGATTAGATTAACTCTAATTAGCTGTCAGTGGGGCCTGGGCCCACATGTCAGTGACTGATTTAATTAAAATTAATTAAAACTAATCCTAAATTAGTTAGCAGACCGGCCCCACCTATCATAGACTCAGGGGGGGTCTACCTGGGCCCACCCAGGAGTCAAACTGGGTCAAACTCGCCGGCGACTCGACGCGGGTGAGGCCCGAGACGGTGGCGCAACTCGGAAAATGCCCACAGGGCACGGGCGAGGCCGTTCTTGGGCTCGTTGGAGAGCTCTTGCAGTCACACATCTAGTGGTGGTGGAGGCCGGGCCTACGGTGGCCGGAGACGACGACGGCGAGCTCCAAGGCGGCGGCCGGAGTTCGGCCATGTGCGGGGAGTGGGCTGCGGCGTGCAAACACGGAAACTGAAGCGCTAGTGAGGCACTACGCGATGCGACAAGCACGTTGCATAGCACGGGAGGACCAAATGGTCACCGGAGCGACGCCGGCGACGAGCTCGAGCGGAGATGAGCTTCGGCCATGGTGGAACTATGGCCTAGAGGGTGCAAACGCGTGGGAAGGAAGAGGGGAAAGGCGGCGGAGCTCACAGGAAGGTTGATGAGCAGCTCAGTGGGCTCAGGGGCGACCTAAGCGAGGCGAATCGATGAACGGCGTCCAGCGGGTACCGAGGTTAAAGACGATCCGATGGCGGCGATGCAGGGCCTCCGGCGATGCGTGGCTCGGTGGGGAGGGCGAGGGCGTCGCGGCGGAGCTTCTGGACATGTCAGAGAGGCGAGGGGGTGACGAAGAGCGTGACTACAGTGGTGAGACGGCGACAAGCTCGTCGGCCATGGTGCGGGAGAGGGTGAGGGAGACGAGGGGAGAGTGAGCGAGGATGAGAGGGGGACGTGGGGGTCGCGTGGCACCCCTAGGCGTCTCCAGGCGTCGGCGGAAGCAGGAGGTGGCCGGCGTGTGGCCGCGGGCGCCGGCCACGCGCTCCGCGTCCTTCTGGCGCGAGGAGGACGATGACTGGCAAAGCCAGTAGGCTGGGCCGAGCCAGGTGGCTGGGCCAGCACAGGTAAGGCCCGGGTGGGCTTCCCTCTCTCTCTCTCTCTCTCTCTCTCTCTCTTTATTTGTTTCTATTTTTCTAATTAACTGCAACTGTTGGGCTTTAAATAAAATACTAAAACGTTTCCAAAAATCCTGAAAATAATTGTGGGCTCTATTTAGATTATTTCCAACAGCAAACATTTATTTCTAGGATTATTTGAGCATTTAAATTATTTTATAGCATTTAAATGCCCAAATTCAAATACTTATGATTTAATTCAATGATATAACACCCTCGATGCGGCTATAGCTCCCACGTGTCGAGGCACGACTTAGAGACATAATCGCATTGAAGGCATATGTCGCAAGTTATGCAATCTTCACAACATCCCATGTAATATGAACAATAAAGGGGAGATAACATAGTTGGCTTACACTCGCCACGTCAATCAAGAACATAAATAACATTACATCATCCAACACACTCATGGCCCGACTACGGCGCCAAAATAAAAGAGAACCCAACATGCGACAACGGTCCCAATCACCCCCAACTGGGCACCACTACTGATCATCGGGAAAGGAAACGTAGTATCATTGAGAGTCTTCGTCGAACTCCCACTTGAGCTCGTACTCGTCACCTGGAGCGGAATCACCTGGACCTGCATCTGGAGTTATAGTATCTGTGAGCCACAGGGACTCAGCAATCTCGCACCCTCGCGATCAAGACTATTTAAGCTTATAGGAAGGGTAAGGCAAATATATGTGGAGCTGCAGCAAGCGACTAGCATATATGGTGGCTAACTTATACGCAAAAGAGAGCGAGAAGAGGAGGCAAAGCGCGAGCGAGAGTCTAAAGGAACAACCTGCGCAAGCATAACTCCAACACCGTGTCCACTTCCCGGACTCCGCCGAGAAGAGGCCATCACGGTAACACACACAGTTGATTCATTTTAATTAAGTTAAGGTTCAAGTTATCTACAACCGGACATTAACAAATTCCCATCTGCCCATAACTGCGGGCACGGCTTTCGAAAGTTCAATCCCTGTAGGGGAGTCCCAACTTAGCCCATGACAAGCTCTCACGGTCAACGAAGGAATAGACCTCCTCCCAAGACGTTCCGATCAGACTCGGTATCTCGGTAACTCAAGACACTTCGACAGGTTAAAACAAGACCAGCAACACCGCCCGAATGTGCCGAACAAATCCCGATAGGAGCTGCACATATCTCGTTCTCAGGGCACACTCAGATAGGTCAAGCTACGAGTAAAACCAACCCTCAAGTTTCCCCGAGGTGGCCCCGCAGGCTGCCCGGTTCGGACCAACACTCAGAGGGAGCACTGGCCCGGGGGGGGGGGGTTAAAATAAGATGACCCTTGGGCTCCGGTAACCCAAGGGAAAAAGAGGCTAGGTGGCGAATGGTAAAACCAAGGTTGGGCATTGCTGGAAAAGCTTTAAACAAGGCGAACTATCAAGGGGTTCCCATTATAACCCAACCGCGTAAGGAACGCAAAATCCGGGAACATAACACCGATATGACGGAAACTAGGGCGGCAAGAGTGGAACAAAACACTAGGCGAGAGGCCGAGCCTTCCACCCTTTACCAAGTATATAGATGCATTAAGATAACATAGCAATATAATGATACCCCAACAAGTAAATAAAAGATGTACCAACAAGGAACGGCCTCCAATCTTCACCTGCAACTAGCAACGCTATAAGAGGGGCTGAGCAAAGCGGTAACATAGCCAATCAACGGTTTGCTAGGACAATGGTGGGTTAGAGATTTGACATGGCAATTTGGGAGGCTGACAAGCAAGTGGTAGGCATCATAGCAATGGCATAGCAAAGAGCGAGCAAACTAGCATAGCAAAGATAGTAGTGATTTCGAGGGTATGATCATCTTGCCTGCACAGTTGTCAGAGTTGATTGGATCCTCACAAGCAAACTCAACGGGCTCCTCGGTAGCGAACTCGTCTCCCGGCTCTACCCAAACAAGACAAACAAGCAACAAGGATACAATCAACCACGTGCAAACTCAATCAACACGATGCAAAGATGATATGCTATGTCGGATGCGATGCGGGATGCAAAATGCAAGATATGACAGGAAATGCATGAACCTGGCCTCAACATGGAATTCCAAGGGTGCCACTAGAAAGATGGGACGAAATTGCTTGAAAACGATATAAAGAACGCCGGAATCGGAGTTACGGTTTGGAAATGGCAAGCGATTCAAAAATGACACCGGTCTGCGATTTACAGCAAGTAGACATCTAAATGCAACGAAATGAACATGCTACAGCACCCAAACATGACAACAAAATACATGGAAGGGCTGCACACAAGATGCTTAACAAAAGTCTAGCACTGAGCTACGGCCAAAACATCCATTAGGAGGTTCAAACAACCATGGCAAAAACGCAAATGCAAAACAGATCTCAGACTTAGTGAAATTAACACTTGTCTGAAATTTCAGATCACGAAGCCCTCTTCGGAGCAACAAAACAACATGATACATGACCTTATTAAGACAAGTAAGAACATGGCATGGAGCTACTCAATAAGATTAACAAAAGACCCAAAGTGACCTGGGGCCAAAAGGGTTCACAAAATATACTAACGGGCACACAAACATAGCTAAAACACAATCAGTTTTCAGACTTAGTGAAAACTGAGACATGCTGAAATATAACTCACGAAGGCATGTAAACGAGCTCTATGCACTCACTACGGTGCAAGTCATGGCAAGGCAAGCATACATCCATTAATAAGGCACAAAATTCTAGCTATAAATGGCAAGAACAATGGCATAGCATGCACGGATCAACTACAATAACATCGGCAAAATCGCAAACAAGTTGACGATCTGCCCAGATTCACAACGAAGCAAAAGTAGAGCTCGATTGACTCAAGCTAGGGTGCTCCATAATTGCAAACAAAGACATGGATGGATAGAGCATAACATGATTAACAAAACTCCTTTACTGATCATCCTCAAAAGAGGCACGAATCACTAGGAAACAAGCTGAACATATGGCATCATGAACTAAATAATCCAAGACTTAGTGAAAACTACTGTCCCTGAAAACAGATTCACCGGGTGCCTCACTTTGCAACCTTGCACAAGTCACCACACACATCCTAAAAATGCATGGGTTGCCCCTCTAGAAAGAAGACGAAATCCTTGACAAAACATATGAAGGACTCACAGGCATAGCATGCACACAATAATCATGGCAAAAATGACGAAAGTCTAAGATGAACTAGCAGATCTGACAATTAACTCACGAAGCCTCCTTATAACAGCATTTCGGGCATCAAGATGAACTCAAATGAAATGATGCAATGGAATGAAATGATATACTCGTCGAGGCGAACATTTTGATATGCCATATGCATGAATAGGAGCTACGGATGCAAAGTTACGGGGGCGCGAACATGGGCATATGGATCTGCAGATTTCAGGACTTGGACGAAATTTATACCCTGTGCAAAAAGTCAACGGGACGAGGGTATCCCGGGACGGCGGGATCCGGGCGGCGGGGCTGCGTTTGGATCGGGGAGTGGGTGGATCTGATCCCACTCCCGGATCGGATCCGGCCCGGGGCTGAGGAGGCCGGCGATGGCCGACGGCGGTGGCGGTGCGGGACGGCGCCGGCGACCCGGCCGGCGAAGTCCGGCGAGAGGGCGCGGTCGCCGGTGCGCCCAGGCGGCGGCGAGGAGCGCGGGTGGCGGCGGAGGAACCGAGGCGAGGCGCGGCGCGGGCGGAGGGCGGCGAGCTCGCGGCGGCCGGCGCGGAGGGGCTGCCGGAGGGGCGGCCGGTGGCGGAGCCTCGCCGGCGTCGGAGGAGGAGGTCGGCGCGGGGAAGAGGGAGCCGGGCGCGGCGTGGGCCTCGGGGGCCGGCCACGGGCCTCCGGGCCTGGCAGCGGGGATGTGGCGCACGCCACGTGGCAGCGGCGATTGGAGTGGGGCGGCGGCGCGCGCGTCCGGCCGCGGACAATGTTCGGCCGGCGCGAGGGGATTTTTAGGGTTTCGTGGGAGGAGAAGATCCGAAAACGGGGGGGGGGTCTATATATAGGCATAATGGGAGCTAGGAGAGTCCAAAAGGGGTGCGGTTTTCGGCCACGCGATCGTGATCGAACGCTCTAGGTGATGGAGCAGAGTTTGGTGGGTTTTGGGCCAAATTGGAGGGGTGTTGGGCTGCAACACACACGAGGCCTTTTCGGTCCCTCGGTTAACCGTTGGAGTATCAAACGAAGTCCAAATGGTACGAAACTTGACAGGCGGTCTACCGGTAGTAAACCAAGGCCGCTTGGCAAGTCTCGGTCCAATCCGGAAATGTTTAATCCCCACACACGAAAGAAAGCTAGAAATGACCACCGGAGGAGAACGAAGCGCCGGAATGCAAAACGGACAACAGGGAAAAAGCTCGAATGCATGAGATGAACACGTATGCAAATGCAAAACACATGACGACATGATATGAGATGCATGAAAACGAAAACAACACACGGAGACAAAGATCCAAACCCGAGAAAATAAATATAACTTAACGCCGGAAACGGCAAGAGTTGGAGTACAAATTGGGAAAGTTACATCCGGGGTGTTACAACACTCCACCACTACGAAAGGATCTCGTCCCGAGATCTAGGACTAAAAGAACGCCGGGTACTCAGAACGGAGGTGATCCTCGCGTTCCCAGGTAGCTTCACGGTCGGAATGGTGCGACCACTTGACTTTGAGGAATTTGATTGACTTGTTGCGAGTCTTGCGTTCAGTCTCTTCAAGAATAGCAACTGGGTGCTCACGATAAGAGAGATCTTCTTGGAGCTCAATGTCCTCGAAGTTGACGGTGCGGTCAGGAGTCTTGAAGCACTTTCGAAGCTGAGAGACATGGAACACGTCATGAACATTTGCAAAGTTTGAAGGAAGCTCGAGTTGATAGGCGAGGTCGCCTCTCTTGCTGACAATCTTGAAAGGTCCCACGTATCTAGGGGCAAGCTTCCCTTTGATACCGAAGCGACGAGTATCTTTCATAGGAGAGACACGGAGGTAAACATGATCTCCGATCTCGAAAGCCAAATCACGGTGCTTACTATCATAGTAGCTCTTCTGGCGGGATTGGGCTGCTTTGAGGTTATCATGAATGACTTTGCACATTTCTTCTGCTTCTGTGATTAAGTCATTACCCAAAAGCTGACGTTCACCGGTTTCAGACCAGTTGAGAGGGGTACGGCACTTCCTGCCATACAGAATTTCAAATGGGGCCTTGCCCGAACTTGCTTGAAAACTATTGTTGTAGGAGAATTCAGCATAAGGAAGACAATCCTCCCACTTCATGCCGAAGGAGATCACACAAGCCCTGAGCATATCTTCAAGAATCTGGTTGACACGCTCGACTTGACCGCTTGTTTGAGGATGGAAAGCTGTGCTGAAGCGGATGTTGGTGCCCATGGCCTTCTGAAAAGAATCCCAAAACTTGGAGGTAAAGATGCTGCCACGGTCTGAAGAGATCACTTGAGGAATACCGTGCAGAGAGACAATACGAGAGGTATAGAGTTCCGCCAATTGAGCTGCAGTGATCGACTCTTTGATAGGCAGAAAGTGAGCCACTTTGGTGAGTTTGTCGATGACAACGAATATAGCATCATTGCCACGCTTGGACTTTGGAAACCCAGTCACGAAGTCCATTTCAATGTGGTCAAACTTCCATTCCGGAATGGCAAGAGGTTGGAGGAGACCTGCTGGCCTTTGGTGTTCTGCCTTCACTCTTCTGCAGACATCACATTCATTCACGAATTGAGCGTTCTCGCGCTTCATTCGAGTCCACCAATAAGCTTGCTTAAGGTCCTGATACATCTTCGTGCTCCCAGGGTGGATGGAGAGGAGAGAATTGTGAGCCTCGTTCATGATCACTTTACGGAGGTCACCTTTGGGCACAACAATACGATCCTCGAAGAAGAGAGTGTCCTTGTCATCAAGGCGGTAGCACTTGTACTTGGACTGACTCTTGGCAATCCCAATCTTCACCTTTTTCACCATAGCATCAAGAAGCTGGGCTTGGCGAATCTGGTCTTCTAAGGTAGGAGAGACTTGAAGGTTGGCGAGGAAACCTTGAGGAACAACTTGCAGATTAAGTTTGCGGAAAGCTTCACAAAGCTCGGGTTGATAAGGCTTAAGAATCAGACTGTTGCAGTAAGCCTTTCCTGCTCAAAGCGTCAGCAATCACATTGGCCTTGCCTGGAGTATACTCGATACTCGGATTATACTCTTGAATCATTTCGACCCATCGAGTTTGCCTGAGGTTGAGATTAGGCTGAGTGAAGATGTACTTGAGACTCTTGTGATCAGTGAAAATGTCCACTTTTCTTCCCAATAGAAGATGTCTCCAAGTCAAAAGAGCATGCACAACTGCCGCCAACTCGAGATCATGAGTGGGGTAGTTCTTCTCATTAGGCTTCAACTGGCGAGATGTATAAGCAACAACTTTCTTCTCTTGCATCAATACTGCGCCAAGACCTTGGAGAGAGGCATCACAAAAGACCTCGTACGGCTTGGATTCATCAGGCGGAGTCAGAACTGGAGCAGTGATCAACTTCTCTTTCAAAGTGTTGAAAGCAATATCACACTCCGGAGACCAAACGTACTTGACATGCTTCTGAAGAAGATTAGAGAGAGGCTTCGCGATCTTAGAAAAGTTTTCAACGAATCTTCAGCAATAGCTTGCGAGACCGAGAAAACTGCGGAGTTGCTTCACGTTCTGAGGAGGTTCCCAATTCACAATTGCAGACACCTTCTCAGGATTCACGGCAATGCCCTTGGCAGAGATGATATGACCAAGATAAAGAACCTCATCGAGCCAAAATTCACACTTGGAGAACTTGGCGTAGAACTGATGTTCTCTGAGCTTATCAAGAACCAAACGCAAGTGCTTGGCATGATCTTCCTTGTTCTTGGAGAAAACTAGAATGTCGTCGAGATAGACCAAAACGAAGTCATTGGTGTAGGCGTTGAAAATGAAGTTCATCATGCGAGAGAACGTCGGAGGAGCGTTGGCGAGGCCAAAAGACATGACAGTGTATTCATATGAACCAAAGCTTGTTCTGAATGCTGTCTTGGGAATATCTTCTTCACGAATGCGAATCTGGTGATAACCCATACGGAGATCAAGCTTGGAGAATACTTGGGCACCTTTGAGTTGTTCGAACAGCTCATTGATGTTGGGAAGTGGGTATTTGTTCTTGATGGTCTTCTTGTTCACTGGACGGTAATCAACACAAAGTCGGTCCGTTCCATCCTTCTTCTTCACAAAAAGAACACCACAACCCCACGGAGAAGAACTAGGCCGGATGAGACCCATTCTTTCTTGCTCATCGAGTTGCTTCTTCAGCTCCTTCAACTCTTCAGGTCCGAGCTTGTAAGGACGTTTGCACACAGGTTCCGTGCCAGGCTCAAGATCAATAACGAATTCAACTGGCCGGTGCGGAGGCATTCCTGGGAGCTCTTCTGGAAAGACGTCTTGATATTCGCAAACGACTGGAATTTGAGAGATGGCATCCAATTCACCCTTCTCATTGAGAGAAAACAGACGAATAGTATTATCCCGAGCGGCAAAGACAATTACATCCTCAGACGAATGAGTCAATTGAATCTGCCTGGCTGCACAATCAAGCTGAGCCTTGTGCTTAGAAAGCCAATCCATCCCGATAATAAGATCAATATCCGAGTTACCAAGAACCATTGGGGAAGAAAGGAACTTGTAGTCGCCCAACGTGATAGTAACATCTGGCACCTCCAGACTAGCACTCAAACGTTTGCCAGGAGAAACGATATCCATTTGTTTACCCAAATGAGAAGAAACAAACTCATGCTTGGTAAAAAATGGCTTTGACATGAAACAATGTGATGCACCCATGTCAAAAAGAACTCTTGCAGGAATATCATTAACAGGAAGGTTACCCATGATCACATCTGACGAGTCCTCTGCCTGAGCTGCATTCATCAAATTGACCTTGGCATGCTTGGGGTTATGCTTGACCATAGCTGTACTTGCCGATCTGACAGGAGGAGGAGGAGGAAGACGCCTCTGGTTGAGACACTTGTTGGCATAGTGACCCTTCTGTTGGCACTTGTTGCACGTGACCTCTGAAAGCGGACGGTGATACGGAGCACTCGATCTTGGAGCTTGAGACGAAGTCTTGTTCTGAAAGCCAGGGTTGGGTGGGTGGGAAGAACCACTGCCACCTTTGCTCTTCTGCTGATACGGCTGACGGAACGGAGGAGGAGGAAGCCAAAACTTCTGCTGCTTGGCCACTTGAGTAGAGGAAGAAGGAGTAACATCTCTGACTCGCTTCTGGAAGCATCACACCTCAACTGAGCAGCCTCTTGCTTCAGTGCCATGTTGTAGAACTCATCGTATCTCAAGGGCTCAAAGAGAACAAGAGCGAGCTGAATATCTTCTCTGAGACCACCCCTGAACTGATATATCATGCTCTTCTCATCAGGCACGTCCTGCTTGGCAAAGCGGGCGAGCTTCTGGAACAACTTGTTGTAGTCATAGACAGACAAAGAGCCTTGCTTCAGATTGCGGAATTCCTCACGCTTGCTTTCAACCACGCTCTGCGGAATATGATGAGCTCGGAAATCTCGACGGAAATCATCCCAAGTGATAACACGTCCACCTCTGGAGTCCTTGTACTGCTGGAACCATTCTGCAGCTTGATCTTTGAGTTGGAAGGAAGCGAACTTGACAAAGTCCTCAGGCCTGACGTTACTGCACTCGAAATGCTTACACAGATCCACAAGCCAATCGTCAGCATCGGTTGCCTCAACACAATTGCTGAAAGTCTTTGGCCCGTTAGCAAGGAACTGGTTGAGTGTAGCAAAGTGACTCTGATTGCTGCCTTGATTCCCTTGACTGCCTTGATTGCGCTCTTGAAGAATTTGCATGATCAGCTGTGTGTTTGCATTGGTTGCGGCCATCACAGCTTGCCATGCCTCTGGAGGAGGTGGAGGTGGTGGCGGATCAGGATTCGGAGTCGTGCGCGTTGGAGGAGCCATCCTGAAGAGGTTGACCACCATTAGCACATTGACAGATAAATATTGAAGCTGAATCCAACGGAATGAAAATTGCAACATATAGTCTTCACATCCGAACAAAATGAACGAATGCATTCCTCTTGAAATGGTCACATATCCATAAATTGAGAAGCCACGTAGAATTAAGGTAGAGAAATAAATCAACAAGGTACGGATCAAGAACGAATAATCGGTAAGAAATCCCAATCTCAAACCAATATCCGTGGAAGAAGAACTAGAGCTACTAGAATTCCCACCTATGAAACTCCCGAACCTTTCCGGTTATGCAATCAGGTGTTGGGGATACAGGGGAAGCATAATATCTCACCCAAACTAGCAAATCCTACATCCAGCTGTATCCATCCTTCAACACATAACCAAGAAACCTTCGGAAACCATCTACCTCAACCTTCGAAAAGCATCCGTTATACAAGTTATGGCGATACTCCCGAACTCCCGCCCCAGTACTGGGTGGCGTCGAGGTTATCTCACCAACGAACTGCATAAAAGAGATTTTCGATGTCGGCGAACATATCTCAAGTATTCCAGAATTGCAACGATAAAATTATGATGACAACACCTCAGAGCTCAACTCCCCGGGACACTTCCACTAAACCCCTGACAGGAGGCACCAAGACAATGTTCTCATCATAAACCATCGGAACGATTCCAAGATACTCGCGTGATCCTAAATTTTTTTAGTGAAATTTGAGAAGAGAAGAGTCAAAACTCTACGTCAGGATGCCTTACCAGAGCGATGAGGAGACTGGGAAGTAAAAAGAATTCCTAACTCTCCGATATATAATTCCTAAATGACTCAAAACATTTTTCTAGACACAACTCGGCCGCTAAAAACGATCAAGCAATGGGGCTCCTAAGGTCGGGGAAGGCTCTGATTACCAACTTGTAACACCCTCGATGCGACTATAGCTCCCACGTGTCGAGGCACGACTTAGAGACATAATCGCATTGAAGGCATATGTCGCAAGTTAGGCAATCTTCACAACATCCCATGTAATATGAATAATAAAGGGGAGATAACATAGTTGGCTTACACTCGCCACGTCAATCAAGTACATAAATAACATTACATCATCCAAACACTCATGGCCCGACTACGGCGCCAAAATAAAAGAGAACCCAACATGCGACAACGGTCCCAATCACCCCCAACTGGGCACCACTACTGATCATCGGGAAAGGAAACGTAGTATCGTTGAGAGTCTTCGTCGAACTCCCACTTGAGCTCATACGCGTCTCCTGGAGCGGAATCATCTGGACCTGCATCTGGTGTATAGTATCTGTGAGCCACAGGGACTCAGCAATCTCGCACCCTCGCGATCAAGACTATTTAAGCTTATAGGAAGGTAAGGCAAATATATGTGGAGCTGCAGCAAGCGACTAGCATATATGGTGGCTAACTTATTCGCAAAAGAGAGCGAGAAGAGGAGGCAAAGCGCGAGCGAGAAACTAAAGAACAACCTGCGCAAGCATTACTCCAACACCGTGTCCACTTCCCGGACTCCGCCGAGAAGAGGCCATCACGGTAACACACTCAGTTGATTCATTTTAATTAAGTTAAGGTTCAAGTTATCTACAACCGGACATTAACAAATTCCCATCTGCCCATAACCGCGGGCACGGCTTTCGAAAGTTCAATCCCTGCAGGGGAGTCCCAACTTAGCCCATGACAAGCTCTCACGGTCAACGAAGGAATAGACCTCCTCCCAAGATGTTCCGATCAGACTCGGTATCTCGGTAACTCAAGACACTTCGACAGGTTAAAACAAGACCAGCAACACCGCCCGAATGTGCCGACAAATCCCGATAGGAGCTGCACATATCTCGTTCTCAGGGCACACTCAGATAGGTCAAGCTACGAGTAAAACCAACCCTCAAGTTTCCCCTAGGTGGCCCCGCAGGCTGCCCGGTTCGGACCAACACTCAGAGGGAGCACTGGCCCGGGGGGGGGGTTAAAATAAGATGACCCTTGGGTCCGGAACCCAAGGGAAAAAAAGGCTAGGTGGCAAATGGTAAAACCAAGGTTGGGCATTGCTGGAAAAGCTTTAATCAAGGCGAACTATCAAGGGGTTCCCATTATAACCCAACCGCGTAAGGAACGCAAAATCCGGGAACATAACACCGATATGACGGAAACTAGGGCGGCAAGAGTGGAACAAAACACTAGGCGAGAGGCCGAGCCTTCCACCCTTTACCAAGTATATAGATGCATTAAGATAACATAGCAATATAATGATATCCCAACAAGTAAATAAAATGTTCCAACAAGGAACGGCCTCCAATCTTCACCTGCAACTAGCAACGCTATAAGAGGGGCTGAGCAAAGCGGTAACATAGCCAATCAACGGTTTGCTAGGACAATGGTGGGTTAGAGGTTTGACATGGCAATTTGGGAGGCTGACAAGCAAGTGGTAGGCATCGTAGCAATGGCATAGCAAAGAGCGAGCAAACTAGCATAGCAAAGATAGTAGTGATTTCGAGGGTATGATCATCTTGCCTGCACAGTTGTCAGAGTTGACTGGATCCTCACAAGAAAAATCAACGGGCTCCTTGGTAGCGAACTCGTCTCCCGGCTCTACCCAAACAAGACAAACAATCAACAAGGATACAATCAACCACGTGCAAACTCGATCAACACGATGCAAAGATGATATGCTATGCGGGATGCGATGCGGGATGCAAAATGCAAGATATGACAGGAAATGCATGAACCTGGCCTCAACATGGAATTCCAAGGGTGCCACTGGAAAGATGGGATGAAATCGCTTGAAAATGATATAAAGAACGCCGGAATCGGAGTTACGGTTTGGAAATGGCAAGCGATTCAAAAATAACACCAGTTTGCGATTTACAGCAAGTAGACATCTAAATGCAATGAAATGAACATGCTACAGCACCCAAACATGACAACAAAATACATGGAAGGGATGCACACAAGATGCTTAACAAAAGTCTAGCACTGAGCTACGGCCAAAACATCCATTAGGAGGTTCAAACAAGCATGGCAAAAATGCAAATGCAAAACAGATCTCAGACTTAGTGAAATTAACACTTGTCTGAAATTTCAGATCACGAAGCCCTCTTCGGAGCAACAAAACAACATGATACATGACCTTATTAAGACAAGTAAGAACATGGCATGGAGCTACTCAATAAGATTAACAAAAGACCCAAAGTGACCTGGGGCCAAAAGGGTTCACAAAATATACTAACGGGCACACAAACATAGCTAAAACACAATCAGTTTTCAGACTTAGTGAAAACTGAAACATGCTGAAATATAACTCACGAAGGCATGTAAACGAGCTCTATGCACTCACTACGGTGCAAGTCATGGCAAGGCAAGCATACATCCATTAAGAAGGCACAAAATTCTAGCTATAAATGGCAAGAACAATGGCATAGCATGCACGGATCAACTACAATAACATCGGCAAAATCGCAAACAAGTTGACGATCTGCCCAGATTCACAACGAAGCAAAAGTAGAGCTCGATTGACTCAAGCTAGGGTGCTCCATAATTTCAAACAAAGACATGGATGGATAGAGCATAACATGATTAACAAAACTCCTTTACTGATCATCCTCAAAAGAGGCACGAATCACTAGGAAACAAGCTGAACATATGGCATCATGAACTAAATAATCCAAGACTTAGTGAAAACTACTGTCCCTGAAAACAGATTCACCGGGTGCCTCACTTTGCAACCTTGCACAAGTCACCACACACATCCTAAAAATGCATGGGTTGCCCCTCTGGAAAGAAGACGAAATCCTTGACAAAACATATGAAGGACTCACAGGCATAGCATGCACACAATAATCATGGCAAAAATGACGAAAGTCTAAGATGAACTAGCAGATCTGACAATTAACTCACGAAGCCTCCTTATAACAGCATTTCGGGCATCAAGATGAACTCAAATGAAAATGATGCAATGGAATGAAATGATATACTCGTCGAGGCGAACATTTTGATATGCCATATGCATGAATAGGAGCTACGGATGCAAAGTTACGGGGGCGCGAACATGGGCATATGGATCTGCAGATTTCAGGACTTAGACGAAATTTATACCCTGTGCAAAAAGTCAACGGGATGAGGGTATCCCGGGACGGCGGGATCCGGGCGGCGGGGCTGCGTTTGGATCGGGGAGTGGGTGGATCTGATCCCACTCCCGGATCGGATCCGGCCCGGGGCTGAGGAGGCCGGCGATGGCCGACGGCGGTGGCGGTGCGGGACGACGCCGGCGACCCGGCCGGCGAAGTCCGGCGAGAGGGCGCGGTCGCCGGTGCGCCCAGGCGGCGGCGAGGAGCGCGGGTGGCGGCGGAGGAACCGAGGCGAGGCGCGGCGCGGGCGGAGGGCGGCGAGCTCGCGGCGGCCGGCGCGGAGGGGCTGCCGGAGCGGGGCGGCCCCGGTGGCGGAGCCTCGCCGGCGTCGGAGGAGGAGGTCGGGCGCGGGGAAGAGGGAGCCGGGCATAAGTGGAGCTAGGAGAGTCCAAAAGGGGTACGGTTTTCGGCCACGCGATCGTGATCGAACGCTCTAGGTGATGGAGCAGAGTTTGGTGGGTTTTGGGCCAAATTGGAGGGGTGTTGGGCTGCAACACACACGAGGCCTTTTCGGTCCCTCGGTTAACCATTGGGGTACCAAACGAAGTCCAAATGGTACGAAACTTGATAGGCGGTCTACTGGTAGTAAACCAAGGCTGCTTGGCAAGTCTCGGTCCAATCCGGAAATGTTTAATCCCCACACACGAAAGAAAGGTAGAAATGACCACCGGAGGAGAACGAAGCGCCGGAATGCAAAACGGACAACGGGGAAAAAGCTCGAATGCATGAGATGAACACGTATGCAAATGCAAAACACATGACGACATGATATGAGATGCATGAAAACGAAAACAACGAACGGTGACAAAGACCCAAACCCGAGAAAATAAATATAACTTAACGCCGGAAACGGCAAGAGTTGGAGTACAAATTGGGAAAGTTACATCCGGGGTGTTACAAATGACCTTCTGTTGACCTAGAAAATTGTGCACCAATTTTGCCAGAGGTTTTAACCCAAGACAAGGAGGGTGAACTTTTTAGAAGGGCATTTCAGGTTCATTGAAAATAATTTTAGTAAACCCTAGTTGTTTCCAGGGGGGGTGTTGGGGGTTTCTGCTTTCCCCATTTCAAATTTAAGAGAAATTTAAACATGATGCACACTCTAATGCTTGAACTAGCTAGGATGTGACAACTCACCCCCACTCAAAAGAATCTCGTCCCGAGATTTAGGATCCTCCGGGAAGAAGGTGGGGTACTCAACTCGAAGACGATCCTCCCTTTCCCAAGTGGCTTCTTTCTCGGAATGGTGTGACCATTGAACCTTGAGAAACTTGATATTCTGACGTCGAGTGGTACGCTCGGCCTGATCAAGGTTACGAACGGGATATTCCTGATAGGAGAGGTTATCTTGTAGATCAAGCGTTTCGTGGTCCACTCCATGGATAGGATCCGCGAAGCAACGCCTGAGTTGTGAAACGTGGAAGACATTGTGAACTCTGGAAAGATGCAGAGGTAGTTCCAATTGGTAGGCAACTTCTCCTTGTTTGGCAAGAATGCGAAAGGGTCCAATGTAACGAGGGGCCAATTTGCCTTTGATACCGAAACGATGGGTTCCCTTTAACAGAGTAACCCGAAGGTAAGCCTTCTCGTCGACTTCATAAGTCATAAGCTTATGTTTACGATCATATTGACTCTTTTGACGAGATTGGGCTGTTTTCAATTTCTCACGAATAACGCGAACCTGCTCTTCTGCTTCCTGAATCATATCCGGGCCAAAGAGTTGAGTTTCCCCGGTTTCTGACCAGTTAAGAGGCGTTCGACATTTTCGTCCATAGAGAACTTCGAAAGGAGCCTTGCCCAAGCTGGCTTGATAACTATTGTTATAAGCAAACTCCGCGAATGGAAGGCATTTCTCCCAACTCATTCCGAACGAGATGACAGAAGCTCGGAGCATATCTTCCAGAATTTGATTGACTCGCTCTACTTGACCACTTGATTGAGGATGGAAGGCAGTACTAAAAGAGAGACGAGTTCCCATAGCATTTTGGAAACTTTCCCAAAATCGAGAGGTGAAGAGACTCCCACGGTCAGAGTTAGTTTCCAATGGAACACCATGAAGAGACACTATTCGGGAGATGTATAAATCGGCTATCTGGCCAGCGGTGATACTCTCACGAACAGGTAGAAAGTGGGCTACTTTGGAAAGACGGTCGATCACGACGAAGATGGCATTATTCCCTCTCTTAGTCCTGGGAAACCCAGTGATGAAATCCATACTGATTTTATCCCATTTCCATTCGGGAACAGCCAAAGGTTGAAGAGTGCCAGCAGGCCGTTGATGCTCTGCTTTAACACGATGACAAACGTCGCAATTAGCAATGTATTGAGCAATTTCTCTCTTCATCCTAGTCCACCAAAACCTCTGGCGTAGGTCTTGATACATTTTAGTACTACCGGGATGAATGGTGAGAGGGGATTCATGAGCTTCCTTAAGGATCAACTGGCGCAGATGTTGTTTCTTGGGAACCACCAAACGGTTCTCGAAGAAGACAGCACCTCGCTCATCCATGGAGAAACATTTAGCAACTCCGCTAGCGATGTTTTCCTTAATCCGGGATATGCCCTTATCATACCGTTGGGCGGTTATGATTTGATCCAGAAGGGTAGGTTTCGCCACCAGGGTGGATAGGAATCCTCGAGGAACAATGTGAAGGTTAAGCTTACAGAATTCCTCATGGAGAGGTGGTTGACTCTGTTGTAACATCAGGTTGTTACAATAGGATTTACGGCTTAGTGCATCAGCCATGACATTGGCTTTGCCCGGGGTGTAAGTTATTCCTAAGTCGTAATCCGAGATCAACTCAACCCAACGTCTTTGCCTGAGATTCAAGTCTGGTTGGGTGAAGATATATTTCAAACTTTGGTGATCGGTGAAGATCTCGCAACGATTACCGAGGAGGTAATGTCGCCAGGTTTTAAGTGCATGGACTACAGCTGCAAGCTCTAGATCATGTGTGAGATAATTTTCCTCATGTGGGTGTAATTGCCGTGAAGCATAGGCAATTACCTGATGATCCTGCATGAGTATGCAACCTAGTCCTTGTCACGAGGCGTCGCGATAGATAATAAAGTCCTTGGAGAAATCTGGTGGTACCAGTACGGGAGCAGATGTCAGGCGTCTTTTCAGTTCCTGAAAGCTGAACTTGCACTGTGGAGTCCGCTCAAACTTTTTATCTTTCTTGAGGAGTTCAGTTAGAGGTTTAGCAACCTTGGAGAAATTCTCGACGAAGCGGCGGCAATAGCTCGCTAAGCCAAGGAAACTCCGAACTTGCTTGACCGTCTCAGGTGGAGTCCAATCAAGGACGGCTTGAACTCGCTCGGGATTGACAGCAATACCCTTGCCAGAGATTACATGGCCTAGATAGGTCACTTCTGGCAACCAAAATTCACACTTGGAGAATTTGGCATAAAGGCGATGCTCTCGAAGTTTCATCAATACCAGCCTTAGATGTTCGGCATGTTCCTCTTCATTCTTGGAGTAGATGAGTATGTCATCGAGGTATACCACGACGAATTTATCCAAGTACTCCATGAAAACCGAGTTCATTAAACGAGAGAAGGTAGCTGGGGCATTGGTTAAACCGAAGGACATGACGGTGTACTCGTATTGGCCATAACGAGTAACAAAGGCCGTTTTGGGAATGTCCCCGTTTCTGATTTTGATTTGATGGTAGCCCAACCTCAAATCCATCTTGGAAAAGATTGAGGATCCAGCGAGCTGATCATACAGATCGTTAATCCCAGGAAGCGGGTATTTGTTCTTGATGGTGACCAGGTTGACAGGGCGGTAGTCCACAACCATTCGATCCGTTCCATCCTTCTTCTTGACGAAGAGGACGGGGCAAGCCCAAGGAGAGGAACTAGGACGGATGAAACCCTTTTTCAAGGACTCATCGAGTTGGTTCTTAAGCTCGGCTAGTTCTAAGGGTGCCATCTTGTAGGGTCTTCTAGAAATTGGCACGGTTCCTGGAACAAGGTCTATCACAAACTCGATATCCCCGTCAGGTGGAACACCTGGCAGTTCTTTTGGAAAGACATCTGGAAAGTCTCGGACTATCGGAACATCCTCAAGGTCTGGAAGGGGGTTGGCATTTAGGGAGTAAAGCTGGCGCTTGGCCACTCGAGTTAAGACATTGATTGTCTTGCCCGATGGGTGAGTAAGCTGAATGGTTCTAGTGGCACAATCAATCTTAGCGTAATGAGCTGACATCCAGTCCATACCCAAGATGATGTTTATGTCCGTGGACCTGAGAGCTATCAAGGATGCAAGGAAGACAAGTCTATCAACAAGAATTTCGTTCCCATGACTTACTCTAGAAGTTTGCCATTTGGAACCCGGAGTTTGAATTACCATGGAAGTGGGCATGTCACAGAATGTCGTGTTATGCAATCGAGCATAGCTCTCGGATATGAATGAATGAGATGCTCCAGTATCGAAAAGAACAGATGCCGGATGGCAGTTAACAAGGAGCATACCAAGGACGACGTTGGGATCCTCATGAGCCTCCTCGGCTGAAACATAGTTGACATGGCCACGTGCAGTGGTGGCCGGCTTGGCGTAGAATGTTTTTCCCGTGGGCTTACCACGGCCAACGGACTTTCCAGTTTGATTGGGGTTGTTGTTCTGGGGACACTCTCGGCTATAGTGACCCGGCTCTCCACACTTAAAGCATGTCACCACATTGGGGCGTGGAGCAGCATTAGCAGCGGGGCCACCATAGGGCTTGGGTGGTGCAAATTGCTGGTTGGGATGAGGCGCCTCAAAGGATGGCCTCGGGATGAACCTGGGTGGCAGTGCTGTGCTTGGGATCCACACCCGGCGCTTCTGAGCTCCAGAGCCGGATGAAGAGCCAAAGTCACGGGAGTGCTTGTGTGAAGCGTCATAATCAGTCTGGCCTGTCTCAGCACTGATGGCTTTATTGACCAACTTCTGAAAGGAGGTGCACTCGTGCAGACAAAGATCGCAGCGAAGCTCAGGGCTAAGTCCCTTGCAGAACCTTGCTTGCTTCTTAGCGTCAGTAGATACCTCTTCGGGAGCATAGCGTGCCAGATTTCCAAATTCACGACTATAAGCATCCACACCTTCCGGAATGTGATGCTCGCGGAAAGCCTCACTGAACTCAGCCCAAGTAGTAACTTGGCTGACCGGGCGCATAGCTTCGAAGTTTTCCCACCAAAGGCTAGCAGGGCCTTCGAGGTGATAGGCAACATAGGTAACCTTGTCGGCTTCGGCTACGTTGGTAGAACGTAGCTTGTGAGTGATGCTGCGAAGCCAGTCATCCGCGTCGAGGGGTTCGACGGAATGGTTAAACTTTGGTGGGTACAACTTGATAAAGTCATTGATTGACACCAAGTCATTTCGTGGGTGGCGTGCAGTGTTTTGCTCAATCCGCTCTAGCAGGCGGTTAGTCTCACGCTTGTTTCTTTCCGCCTCCAGCATTACTTTGGCCAGAGAAGGCGGGTGAGGCAGATTTTCACCTCTAGCTGCACTGGCTTCCCCCTGCTCCGAGGCAGCAGGGTTGCTGCGGGTGTTGACCATCCTAGGAGAAAACAAGACAATGGTTTAGATAAGGATGGCTCAAACTTAGCAAGGAGTGCAGAATGTAACGGATAACGCGGAATGCGGAGATGTTCATCCGTATGTCATGGTAATATAAAACTGCCATATATATACCAACGGTCATACACATCATACATAGTTCAGTACAAGCCCAGGCTACAGTACAACTATGATGAAAGACGTTACATCTCATCGGAGGCATTCCAAGCTCCTATACAGTATTTGTCTACACCTCCGGATTTGATTACACACAAAGTCATATACCACAAGTCTCGCAGGACAGTGGAGATACAACTACTACAATACTAGTGGTACTACTACTAACTCAGACAGCTCCGTAGTAGTCCTCATAGAAGTCACCTCCATATCCTGGAAGTTCAACGTGACCATCCGGGAACAGACGGTCCTGAGGAGCCTGTGGACCATAGGGGCTAGGATGAGGTCTTGGACCAACAAACGGTGGCCTGCAGGGACCATGGGGTGGGGTGATGCCTCCCACATCACGCCAATCCACCATGTCTGGCAGAGCTGATCTCACAGGATACAGATCCCTTGTATCCATACATCCAGCTTGCACCGCAGGTGCAAACCGAGTCAATGTGGCCCAATGATCAGCACGGGTATTGAAAAGCTCCAGCCTCAAGGCCCGATTCTCTCGGCCCTTATCTTCGAGCATCTCGGCAGTGGTACGAGTTAATGAGTCCTCCTAAGTGGAGTCAGCATAGATAGCCTGAAGATACCCTTGCGCTCCCGGAAGTGAAGCTGGCATGTAACGGAAGTCGGTGTTCCGAAGCAGGCCAGTCCGGACTCGCAAGATGGTCATCATGGAATAGGCAGCATCCTGCACAGCCATCTCAACAGTAACCCCGAGTCCATAGGAACAGTGACGGGGCTCAATAGATCCAGGATAAGAAGGAAATATCCTGACGGTGCAGAGATATTGGCTTTGATTAAAGTCGCGGAACTGCTCTTCGACGGTGTATTCGAGATACCAACGGTAGCCCGTCTTGATCATTACCCGGACTAACATAGCAGTATGACCGGGCACGTCGAGGCACCGGGTCAGGCGAACCACTTGGTTTTGAACACGGTTGGCCATCTGAAAGCACAACCACAATGCAAAGACATCAGAATTTCTAGGGAAAATTGGACAGCATAACAACTGTAAATGCTCAGAAAAAGATTTGAGACATCCACAACAGTTCGCAATACCACTCAACAACATCATATCAAGATTCTGATCCAATTAGCAACATACTAAAATAGTAGAAACTGAACTGGGGCTTGTAGCATCAATCCTATAAGCTACTACGGATTAGTAACACGTGAACCTGATAGAAGGAGAGAGCCTAGTCCTTAACCCACGTTGAATGAGAAGAGAATGACTCAGATCAGAGGCATAGGGTAAAGGAGTAAAAGAGCCTTACGTTCCCTCCCACAATCAATTCCCCTACATATAACTAAAGCATTTCTAGACTCGACATCGACTAGTTTGGCTCAACGAACCTACAGGCAGTCCAGCTCTGATGCCAACGCTGTCAGGACCCCGATTCCAAGTTACATCGATCTAGTCGGTAACACCTCATATCACTTTGCGGCCTCACGCACGGTATCCCACGGGTGTCGCCTTACCATGGCCCGGGACCGTTTGCGCCTTTTGGCTCACGTATATGATAGTCTCGCTAGCATCCATATGACAGAGAACCCGGGCCGACATGGCTAGTCATGAACCCAAAGCGGCACAGACCTATGGAGACAGGCATACATGAATCACATCGAGCATGTCGGTCATCAGTGATTGATTCCGGGCTGTAGCACTGGGCTAACAGGACTCCGGGGAACCCGGGTTGTAGCAGGCTTGGCAGGACTCCGGAAGTCACAGCGTGACATTTCCCCGAAGGGACAGACATAGGAACAAAGTGAAACACATGTCGGCCAGTCAAGGGTCCTGAGCAGTAGTGCTAGGCTAGCAGGACTCCGGTGAACCGGGCTGTAGCGGACTACTATGGCTCGAGGAACACTAGACTACATTTCCCCATAAGAAAGGCTGCCAAGGATAAACAACTATATTGTCGGATCCCACTCATACCAAGCATTTCAATCATACACACAATATGCCCGATATGAGTACATACAACATGGCATCACAACAAAACTCTACAACTCAAGTACTTTATTTAAAGGCTCCAGGGAGCCATACATAACTTGTTCATACAGATAGGGGTCACCTGACCCGACACTCAAGTCATACAAACATACAAGCACATGCGGAAGCAACTAGTCTGAGTGCAGACTCTAGAAAGAAAGAAGGCTTCTCGAAGCCTGTCTATCTACATAGGGCCCTCCATGGCCAGGATCACCACCTGGGTGGCTAGTCACTCGTCGATGTCAAGGTCTACGTAGAACCCATCGGAGGGGGCGGTGTTGTCGTCTGAAAACAGTAATTAAGCAAACATGAGTACAAAGGTACTCAACAAGTCTTACATCAGAACCTACTATACATGCTTATCCTCAAGAAGGTGGTGGGGTTAATGCAGCAAGCCAGCTTTGACTCTTGGCTAAGCTATCCTATGGAACTTCACCAGTAAAATAGTTTTCGCACACGAGTCCACTACTCACCAACACAATACTCCATCGGGGATCCTCCCTCGTCATCCTACGAGAGGGCCATCCTCGGTACTCACACTTATCTTGAGTCTTTTATTAGTACCCATTAACTTGTCTATGAACTGTATAGGCAACCAAGTAGTCCTTTACCGCGGACGCGGCTATTCGAATTATTTTATACCCTGCAGGGGTGTACTTCTTCATACACGCTTTCACCACTTACCGCCGTTTACACGACATGTACTCGGCAACCTTCAAGCGGAAGCCCAGCGTGGGTGTCGGCCACGGCCTACCTAAACACTTAAGTCTCTAGTCCAGGTTTATCGCCTATCCAGGTTCCATCCGTAGGGAGTCCGGCCGAGGTTTCCACATACGGCCCCGAACGATGTGAACAAGCATCCCGAGACACCAAACGGGTGACTCGGTACACCGTGCCACGGTGTATCTACCGCAACATAGCCCACCCCTAGGGTCAGCGCTACGCACGGCCGCCAACACATAACCTACAAACACCAGAAACTATTTGCAACTCCTGGATAGAGTACTAGGGTGGTTAAGAAGCCGACAGGGTCAATTAAGGATCCCAATGCATGGTAGTAGCTGAATCTTGAAATCACACATACAGATCTCAGTTCTTAGGGACGGCCTCAATGAAACAACCCACCATGTACTCCTACATGGCCTCTCATCGATACCTTTACCAAAACATGTTCAACACATCCCTCACATTACCGACATAAGCATTTCACTCTGGCCCATTACCCAGATGAACCAGACCTGACACAACTCTAAGCTAACAGGCATAGCAAGGTAGGAATCACATACATGGCTCAATCAACTCCTACACATGCTAGTGGGTTTCATCTAGTTACTGTGGCAATGACAGGTCATGCAGAGGATAAGGGTTCAACTACCGTAGCACACAGCAGTTTGAATCGCGTTGTCTTAATGCAGTAAACAAGAGCAGAAGCGAGAACATGGGTTTGTATCGGAATGATCAATGGTTGCTTGCCTGATGGAGTGGTAGTGGGATACTGCCCTTCAGTTGGATAGTCGTGAATATCCTCGGAGGCAGAACCTACCACGAAGAACACATCGGAACACAATCAACACATGACGATATGCAACAATATGATGCATGCTATGACATGGCAATATGAATGTGTCTTGGCCTAGTGCAAGCTATAACAGAAAGGAATGAACTCATTTGAATCAAAGATTCAAATATTAGCTCATTAAACATGGACTTAATAGTGCATTTCCTTATTCTGCTTAAACAGCAAGGTAAACTTGTTTTGTCATGCATGCAACCATTACAGATGGATAGATTGAATTTTTCTGATCATTTTTCATATATAAATCTTTGCATTTGGAGCTATGGTTGATTTTCTATGATTTTTAGAAGTTTTAACTATTTTCTGGAAATTCCTGAATAAAAATAAATCCAGAAAATGCATTACTGCGTCAGCATTGCATCATGCTGACCTTAGTAGGTCAAAGGCACCAGCCCAGGTCAAACCTGACTGGTGGGCCCCTTCTGTCAGCCTCTCAGCTAATTAACAGGATTAGATTAACTCTAATTAGCTGTCAGTGGGGCCTGGGCCCACATGTCAGTGACTGATTTAATTAAAATTAATTAAAACTAATCCTAAATTAGTTAGCAGACTGGCCCCACCTGTCATAGACTCAGGAGGGTCTACCTGGGCCCACCCAGGAGTCAAACTGGGTCAAACTCGCCGGCGACTCAATGCCGGCGAGGCCCGAGACGGTGGCGCAGCTCAGAAAACGCCCACGGGGCATGGGCGAGGCCGTTCTTTGGGCTCGTTGGAGAGCTCTTGCAGTCACGCATCTAGTGGTGGTGGAGGCCGGGCCTACGGTGGCCGGAGACGACGACGACAAGCTCCAAGGCGGCGCCGGAGTTCGGCCATGTGCGGGGAGTGGGCTGCGGCGTGCAAACACGGAAACTGAAGCGCTAGCGAGGCACTACGCGATGCAGCAAGCACGTTGCATAACACGGGAGGACCAAATGGTCGCCGGAGCGACGCCGGCGACGAGCTCGAGTGGAGACGAGCTTCGGCCATGGTGGAACTATGGCCTAGAGGGTGCAAACGCGTGGGAAGGAAGAGGGGAAAGGCGGCGGAGCTCACAGGGAGGTCGATGAGCAGCTCAGTGGGCTCGGGGGCGATTAGAGCGAGGCGAATCGATGAACAGCGTCCGACGGGTACCGAGGTTGAAGACGATCTGATGGCGGCGATGCAGGGCCTCTGGCGATGCGTGGCTCGGTGGGGAGGGCGAGGGCATCGCGGCGGAGCTTCTGGACAGGTCAGAGAGGCGAGGGGGTGACGGAGAGCGCGACTACAGCGGTGAGATAGTGACAAGCTCGTCGGCCATGGTGCGGGAGAGGGTGAGGGAGACGAGGGGAGAGTGAGCGAGGATGAGAGGGGGACGTGGGGGTCGCGTGGCACCCCTAGGCGTCTCCAGGCGTCGGCGGAAGCAGGAGGTGGCCGGCGTGTGGCCACGGGCGCCGGCCACGCGCTCCGCGTCCTTCTGGCGCGAGGAGGACGACGACTGGCAGAGCCAGTAGGCTGGGCCGAGCCAGGTGGCTGGGCCAGCACAGGTAAGGCCCGAGTGGGCTTCCCTCTCTCTCTCTCTCTCTTTTTATTTGTTTGTGTTTTTCTAATTAACTGCAACTATTGGGCTTTAAATAAAATACTAAAACGTTTCCAAAAATCCTGAAAATAATTGTGGGCTCTGTTTAGATTATTTCCAACAGCAAACATTTATTTCCAGGATTATTTGAGCATTTAAATTATTTTATAGCATCTAAATGCCCAAATTCAAATACTTATGATTTAATTCAATGACCTTCTGTTGACCTAGAAAATTGTGCACCAATTTTGCCAGAGGTTTTAACCCAAGACAAGGAGGGTGAACTTTTTAGAAGGGCATTTCAGGTTCATTGAAAATAATTTTAGTAAACCCTAGTTGTTTCCGGGGGGGGGGGGGGGTTGGGGGTTTCTGCTTTCCCCATTTCAAATTTAAGAGAAATTTAAATATGATGCACAATCTAATGCTTGAACTAGCTAGGGTGTGACACACCAGTAGAAAAGGAACATGTTACGGCAACAGAGAAGATATAACAGTGCTGGGTGGTTGATATACTCCGATTGTACTGGTTCCTCCGCTGGTAGTACCGCTCCAGCGGTTGTACCGCCCGTAGGGGCGGTAGAACCGCTGACAGTGGCACTACCTGGGGAGAGAGGTCTAACTAAGGCATACTAATCACACAAGTAATATTCCGAATTCTAAGTGCTGCAAACAAGACAGGAGGCAAACAAAGATCTCTTCTACTCCATAGATCAAACACTAATCGCGGAAAGTTAAGTAATGCCCTAGACAACCCTAGAAAGATCTAGGAGCAAAGAGCACGAGGCATTACCACCATCCATGGAAAGAGATCAGGAGGCTTCCACGGAGAGAATCCACGGAGAGGCCAAGGATCCGAAGTGCGAGACACACTCCGGGGCAGGGGCAAAGAGGGCCGGCGGCTAGGGCACAGAGAAGAGGAACGAGGGCGAAGGGAAAAAGAAAACCCTTCAGCCCCGTTGAGTATATATAGGCCCGTAGACACGCCCCGATAGAACCGCTCTGGGGAGCGGTTGTACCGCTCGTCTGGTATAGACCGGTGGTTGGAGAAAGCACTTTCGGTGCTTGGAAGGCAGCGGTAGTACCGCCCGGAGTCCACTAGTAGTACCGGACATAAGTTACCATGGGTTTGAGCGGTGGAACCGCCCAAACACCGAATGGAGTCCCATTGGGACGTCACAACCAGGTACCAGCGGTGGAACCGCCCGTGATCCCGGTTGTACTGCCCGACCACCTATGCCCAAGCCAAGATCAAATGAGTGCAATCCGAAGGGGGGGGGGGAAGAAAGAGCATGAAACAGGAGAGAAGCAACACCCTAAGAGAATCCAACGCAAAGAGCAAAGAAGGAACGAGAGAAAACAACACGAGAACAAAAAGGCTAACTCCAACCTCCCGAAGAGAGGACGGTGGCCGAGACCACCTATGTTTGAGTCAATTGGTATGGCACCGCGAAGAATTATCCTTGGGTCCATGACCAAAACTCGTCTTTGAAGCACAAGTACCATCAAACATGGCTAATGTGAAAGACTTGATCAATTTATGCATAATGGGGGGAGGGAGAGTTCATTGAGAGAACATCACTCCCCCTATGTTCATGCCTACATCTAAACAAGACAACATGTTGAGTATGGTGGTGTGTGCAAGAGTTCAAGCAACATTGCTCGAATCAATGATATTTAGCTCATGCCTTAACTCGCGAAATCTTGCTTCATCCAAGGGCTTCGTGAAGATATCTGCAAGGTTATCATGAGTGTTGACATAGTTGAGCTCGATCTCTCCTCGCCTAATGTGATCCCGGATGAAGTGATACCGGATCTCAATATGCTTCGTCTTGAAGTGTTGCACCGGGTTGAGAGAGATCTTGATGGCACTTTCATTATCACACCAAAGAGGCACTTTGTCACAAATGACACCGTAATCGTTTAAAGTTTGGCTCATCCATAAGAGTTGTGCACAATAACTCCCGGCTGCAACATACTCTGCCTCGGTGGACGAGAGAGACACACAACTTTGCTTTTTGGAAGACCAACTTACCAAAGAGCAACCAAGGAATTGGCACCCTCCGGAAGTGGACTTCCTATCCACTTTGTCTCCCGCCCAATCGGAATCCGAGTACCCTACAAGCTTTAAGTTTGATCCTCTTGGATACCATAAGCCAAAGTTTGGGGTATGAGCTAAATATCGAAAGATTCGTTTGACCGCCACATAGTGACTTTCCTTAGGTGCGGCTTGAAACCGTGCACAAATTCCCACACTCAACATGATATCCGGTCTAGATGCACAAAGGTAAAGCAAGGAACCAATCATGGAGCGATATACCTTTTGATCCACCACTTTACCATTGGGATCTAAGTCAAGTTGGCACTTGGTGGGCATTGGAGTGAAAGCCGGCTTGACGTCACTTAGTTTGAATCTCTTGAGCATGTCTTGAGTGTATTTGGATTGATTGATGAAGGTTCCTTCTCTTCTTTGCTTCACTTCGAACCCTAGAAAGAACTTCAACTCTCCCATGAAGGACATCTCGAACTTTGAGGTCATGAGAGCGGCAAATTCCTCATTGAAAGCTTTGTTAGGAGAACCAAAGATAATGTCATCAACATATAATTGGCACACAAACAACTCCCCTTTGACCTTCTTAGTAAAAAGAGTGGGGTCGATTAGCCCAACTTCAAAACCACGATCTTGTAACAACTCGGTAAGGTGGTCATACCACACACGTGGGGCTTGTTTAAGGCTATAGAGTGCCTTATCGAGTTGATACACATGATCGGGAAGGTAGGGATCCTCGAACCCGGGGGGTTGCTTGACATAAACCAATTCATTAATAGGACCATTAAGAAAAGCACTCTTCACATCCATTTGTTGTAACTTAAAGTTATGGTGAGAAGCATATGCAATCAACATGCGAATGGATTCAAGACGAGCAACGGGAGCAAAGGTTTCACCGTAGTCGATACCCTCGACTTGGGAGTAGCCTTGTGCTACCAAACGAGCCTTGTTGCGAATGATAATCCCATGGGCATCTTGCTTGTTCTTAAATATCCACTTGGTTCCTATGACATTGTGATTCTCGGTCGGTCTTTGCACCAATCTCCACACTTTGTTACACTCGAAGTTGTTGAGTTCTTCATGCATGACATTGAGGCAATCCGGATCTTCTAGCACCTCATAGACCTTGTGGGGTTCCACACAAGAGACAAACGCGTGATGCTCACAATAATTTGCTAATTGTCTACGAGTGCTTACCCCCTTTCTTAAGCTTCCAAGCACATTCGTCATGAGATGATCCTTGGTGGAGAGCTTGGAAGCAACCTTGGCGGCACGATGCTCTAATTCCTCCTCGAGGGTGAGACGAGAAGTGGTCACTTGATCATCTTGAGCGTCGTCTTGGGTTTGTTCTTGTTCTTGAACTTGCTCGGAGGAGAGAACTTGACCTTGGGCATCACTTGATGGGTCAACACCGTCTTGAGCGTGATCTTGCCATTGGTCATGTTCTTGAGGATGAGGGCCTTCATGTTGTTCTTCGGAAGCGTGTGGGCCTTGGGTTGGTGATGGCTCCACTTGAGTGGAGCTTTCTCCTTCTCCTTCGGCCACAAGGGGTTCCTCAATGGGTAGGATAAAGCCAACAGCCATTCTTCTTATGGCTTGGGGAGGAATTTCATCACCTACATCACAAGTGCCACTTTGCTCCACTTGGGAGCCGTTATTCTCATCAAACTCCACGTTACACGTCTCCTCAATAAGTCCCGTGGATTTATTGAGGACACAGTAAGCATGAGAGTTTGTAGCATAACCAACAAATATGCCCTCATAAGCTCTAGCCTCAAATTTAGACAACCGAACACCTTTCTTGAGAATGAAACACTTACACCCGAATACCCGGAAGTACTTGAGGTTGGGCTTGTTACCGGTGAGTATCTCATATGGAGTCTTGTTCAAGCCCTTGCGGAGGTAGAGCCGATTGGATGCATGACACGCAGTGTTGATGGCTTCGGCCCAAAAGTTGTACGGAGACTTGAACTCCGCCATCATGGTCCTTGCCGCATCCATCAATGTCCGGTTCTTCCTCTCCGCAACACCGTTTTGTTGAGGGGTGTAGGGTGCGGAATATTGATGCTTGATTCCCTCATCACTAAGAAACTCATCCAAGGTGTAGTTCTTGAACTCGGTGCCGTTGTCACTTCTTATTGTCAAGATCTTTGAATTGTGTTGATGTTGTGCTTCATTTGCAAAGTCAATGACAGTTTGTTGGGTATCGCTCTTCCTCTTGAAGAAATACACCCACGTGTACCTTGAGTAGTCATCCACAATCACCAAGCAATACTTCCTACCTCCAAGACTATTGAAGGATGGAGGCCCAAAGAGATCCATGTGAAGGAGCTCCAAAGGCCTCTTTGAATAAATGATAGTCGTGGGAGGGTGAGCCTTCTCATGTAGCTTTCCTTCGATACAAGCACTGCAAACACGATCTTTAGCAAAACTAACATTTGTTAGTCCACGGACATGGTCCCCCTTGAGGAGACTTTGCAAAGATCTCATATTGACATGGGCTAAACAGCGATGCCAAAGCCATCCCACATCAACTTTAGCCATTAGGCACGTCGCGGTCTTAGTGGGTCACTCCGAAAAGTTAATCACATGTAGACCGTTCTCGACATGCCCAACAAAGGCTACTTTAAGAGTCTTGCTCCACAAGAGGGCCACGGTATCAATATTAAAGAAAGTGGCAAAGCCCATGATTGCAAGTTGACGAACGGAAAGTAAATTGTATGCAAGGGACTCAACAAGCATGACCTTCTCGATTGTGAGATCATGAGAGATGACCACCTTGCCAAGTCCCAATACCTTAGAAGATGAGGCGTCACCCCACTCGACATTGGTGGGCATAGATGGAACCTTGTGCACGTTGACCACCAAGTCCTTGCTTCCGGTCATATGATTTGTAGCTCTGCTATCGAGCAACCATGATCCCCCATCGGAAGCAAAGACCTACAAGAGATCAATGCTTGGTTTTAGGTACCCATTTTGTAATGGCTCCTTTGATGTTAGTAACAAGGGTCTTTGGAACCCAAATAGACCATTCAATGTATTCATGAAGAGAACCAACAAATTTGGCATAAACATGCCCATCACTAGCACGGCATAACACATAAGAAGGATTAAAATCGCCGACTTTGTTGGGAGGGGTGGCATTGCCCTTCTTGACATTGCCACCCTTTGCAATGTTCTTCTTCTTCTCCTCGGAGACACTCTCTCCCTCCTTCACAAAGGTTTGCATGAGGGGAGGAGGTCGTTTGGTCTTGTCATTCTTCTTCTTGTTCTTGGAGTCGGGCACGTACCCAACCCCTTCCTTGGCCACAACTCCCTTTTGGTTGATCAAGAGATCGTTGAGGTTCTTCTTGCCTTGTATGCAAGTCGCAAGACCTCTCTCAAGTTGCCCCTTTAGCTTAGCATTCTCCTCAACGAGATGTGCATGCTCACAACACGGGTTAGTAGCATTTGCATTATCAATTAACATCATACGAGGGAAAGTGTCTTTTTCCTTGGTTAGCTTTACTTGAAGTTGATCATGAGACTCTTTGAGGCTAGCATGAGCACCCTTCAAGACCTTGTGAGCCTTGTCAAGTAGATCAAACTCCTCTTTGAGCCTAGCAAAATCAACCTCAAGTTCGGCCTTCTTGGAGTTTAACACATGAGAAACAATGAGGACATGATCATAATCTTTCTTTAACTTAGCATGATCAACGTTGTGTGACTCCTCAAGAGCCAAACGAAGACCACACTCTTCCTCAAGAGAATTGGAAAGATCCGAAATCTCATCGGCATAGTCACGACTATGCCCTTCCATCTTAGTGATGGTGTTTTCGTGAGCCTCGATCATGTCATTGGCTTCACCAAGTTGTTCCAAGAGAGCAACAAAGTGCTTCTTGGATTTTCCCTAGAGTTTGCCCATAAAGGCCTCAAACTCATTAGCCTCCACATTATCTTCCTCAGGTTCATTAATGCTATCTGCCGGAGAAGGATGATTAATGATGGTAGTTTTGATGTTGGAGGTTACCTTGTTGGTGGCTTTAGCCATGAGGCACTTGGCGGTGATGCTCTCATTGGGTGAGTCGTAGAGAGACACCCGTGGAGTCGTCACAATGGCAACGGAGGCCATGACAACTGACTCATCACTTTCAGCATCGTCATCATCCTCATTGTACTCTTCTAGTACCACCAATGCCTTGGGAGGAGTCTTCTTGGTGAAGTTGCTCTTGTTGGGGAACGACTTGGCCTTGTCTTTTCGGATGAGCTTGCCACCATTGTCTTCCCTCTTCTCATACGAGCATTCCGCAACAAAATGACTCACGTTGCCGCAATTGTAGCAAGTCCTTACACATTGCTTGCTCTTCGTGCCACTTGAGTTGTTTTTGCTAAAGTTTGGCTCGAGTTTTTCTTGCTCCAAAATTGCCTTGAAGCAAGTGCCATGTGTTCATGATATGCATACTTCGTATCTTCGGGGTTGCTCTCCTCTTCTTCCTCCTCTTCTTCTTTAATGGTGAGCTTGGCCTTCAATGCAAGGTTAGGCCTCTTTGCCCTTTGAGAACGAAGCACCGCATTGTCGGCGGTCTTGTCCAAAATGTTCATGGCCACAAACTCATCCAACACTTCGCTTGAGGTCAAAGTGTGGAAGTCCGGTCTTTGACGAATGACGGAGGACATGGCCTTGTGATAGGGCATCATTGCCTTGAGGAATTTGCACTTGATGCAATTGTCATCCGTGTCCTTGCTCCCGTGATCTCGTAGTGAGACCGCGAGTTTGGTTACTCTTCGATAAAGCTCACGAGGTTCTTCATCTTCTTTCATTGCAAACTCATCGGTCTCATCTTGTACCACTTCATAGTTGGAGCGTTGAATGCTTGCGCTTCCCCGGTAGAGAGAGACAACACAATGCCATGCATCTTTGGCCAAGGCGAAGGGACGAAGATGAGGTAGGTCTTCGGGTGGAATTGCATCTTGAATGATGAAGAGAGCATTCTCATTGAATTGATTGTCCGCGGCTTCTCGAGGAGTGAAGTTTCTTGGATCATGCGGATAGAAACCTTCTTCAATGATTCTCCAAAGGTTAGTGTTCACATGATTTAAATGACGTTTAAAGCGGTAAACCCAAGAATCAAAGTCCTCATTTTTCACAATCTTAGGGGAAGGACCGACATGATTCAAATGAGTGGAAGGAACCGGCCCACCATAAACAAGTGGTGGTTCCACATGGGCAAAGATGCCGGTGCCATTCTTACCACTAGAAGAAGGAGCCTTTTCACTACTAGCTTCCCCCTTGTCGGGGATAGCATCCGTCACCTTGTCGGCAGGGTCACCCACTTTCAACGGTGCGGTGGATAGTTTAGGCCCCTCAAGAAATTTAGTAAACATGCTTTCAACTTCGGTCTTCATGGAGGTTTTCAATGTCTCCAAGGCCACATTGAACTCCTCACGAGAGATCGAGGTTCCCCCATTGCCCATAGACGAGGTCGGATTCACACCGGAGTGTTCCTCCACACCGTCTACGGTATCAACCATACTCTTTGGACGGTAAAGTCCTTAATAAAGAGACGAGGCTCTGATACCAATTGAAAGGATCAATATGGTTGACTAGAGGGGGGGGGGTGAATAGGAAACTAACAATTTTTAGCTTTTCTTTAACAATTTAAACTTTGCATCAAAGTAGGTTGTCTAGATATGCAACTAGGTGAGCAACCTATATGATGCAACAAGGATAGGAACACAAGCAAGCAAGTGATATGAAACAAATAAGCTTGCTCAAATAAAGGCACGAGATAACCAAGAGTGGAGACGGTGGAGACGAGGATGTGTTGCCGAAGTTCCTTCCCTTTGAGAGGAAGCACGTCTCCGTTGGAGCGGTGTGGAGGCACAATGCTCCCCAAGAAGCCACTAGGGCCACCGTATTCTCCTCACGCCCTCACACAATGCAAGATGCTGTGATTCCACTATAGGTGCCCTTGAAGGCGGCGACTGAACCTTTACAAACAAGGTTGGGGCTCTCTCCACAACTTAATTGGAGGCTCCCAATGAAACCACGAAGCTTCACCACAATGGAATATGGCTCCAAGGTGACCTCAACCGTCTAGGGTGCTCAAACACCCAAGAGTAACAAAATCCACACAAGAAAGTATGAGGGAAGCAAATATCCTTTGGTGGAAGTGTAGATCTAGGTCTCCTCCTTCAATCCCTAGCAAATCAACAAGTTTGAGTGGCTAGAGAGAGAGATCGGGCAAGAGAGCTTGAAGTGCATTAATGGTGGAGTGAGAGAGGTCAAAGGTGAGAGTGGTAGGTGGGAGAAGCTCACTTATATAGTAGCCCTCAATTCCAATGGTTACTGCGTTTTTTGCACTGCATCAGTACAACTGGTCCTCGTCCCGGTACAACCGGGACTCACGGTGTATCTGCAGAACCCTACCAAGCGGTACAACCGGACAGGTGGGCGGTAGTACCGGTTAAGAAAAATAACCGGACTAACCGCCTGGCCACCGCACAACCACCGCATCAAAACAGGAGCTTGACCGGTACTTGGGCGGTGCCTGGCCGGAACAACCGCATGGCCTTGATCTCTTAGGCGGCTAAGTTCCAAGTGGAAGAACCGCTCGGACCACCGGTGGTACCAGTCATCATGGAACGACCGGACCAACCGGGCCACTACCGCCCAAGAACCGCATCAAAACAGAAGCGCGAGCGGTACTTGAGCGGTGCATGGACAGAACCACCGCCCCAGCATTTGCAGAGCATGGTGGCAGTACCACCGCCCGGAGGCAGCGGTACAACCGCTCGAGCAAAGCTGGTGAGTGACAAGACCCAGCGATACAACCGCTCCAGAGAGCGGTACAACCGCTGGGCAGAAACAGTGAGCAGGAAGGATAGGGGAAGAGACAAGGAAAAACTCTCACTCTCTAACACCTGAGGAAGACAAAGAGGGGTGATGAACGTGTACGTGAAAAGATTCCCCCAGTGCTTTCTAATGAGGATTCCCTCTTGATAGTACGGGTTCCCTATGACCAAAGAGAATAAAAGCGTAGAGGACATGTCTTCGACCTTTTCCTACGAGAGGCAATAGCAATCCGATGTAAGCCTAAGCATCGAGAACCTGAAACGTATAGCACACGATTAGACCAACAAAGGGTTGTCATCATCATCCAAAACATAAAGTAGGGAAATGCCCTTTCATGTTTGTTTTTAAATGAAAATGGAAATGAAAATTACAGTTTTTGAAAATTGGCTTATGTAGTTGCTATCCATTTTGAAAATGAGGATTTTTAACTTACAGTTTGGTCACTCTCTCTCTCTCTCTCTCTCTCTCTCTCTGTGCAGATCGAAGCTAGGCGCAGATCGACAAGGAGGAGAAGGACCCCGACCCCCTCTGCCTCGGCGACCCCGACCTCGAGGTGTGCCACCCCCTGTTCCCTCCCTCTTCATATGTCAGCACATAATGATGCAAGGGGGAGTGTTCATAATGTGGCTGTTAAAGTGTTCATAATGATGCATGATTGTGTATATGTTGGGCAACAATGTTCATGATTGTGTATATGTCAGTAGCAACAAAGTGACCTATGTTTTGCCGGAAATGTTGATTCATTTCCATTCCAGAAAATTTCAGGCGCTCTATATGTGCACTTTCTAGCAAAGGTCATGCCGAAATTTTCCATGAATTTCGGCATGACTTGTGCTAGAAAGTTGGACATATCGAGTGCTCGCGATTTGTTGCTCCGGGAATGAAACGACATTTCCGGTAAAACAAAGGTCACTTTTTTTGTCATTATTCACTTTATTATATAAAGCTCGATAATTAAACCACTACGACATTGAACCCTAGGAAACATGACCGACACCGATGAGGCCGGAGGTTCTCAGTCCCAATTAGGTCAAGCACACGCCTACCTCGACTTTCTGGCGGATCAGGAGAGACAGGAAGCTGGGTGTCGGGACCGCCTTGTCACGACGGATGACGACGGTGGTGGCGCCGGCGCCGACACTGATGCCGCCAACAACACCGGCACTGAGACTGGCGCTGATGATGTTCTAACTGCAACACGGAAGGTGGGACCTCCCAAGCCAGTGAGGGACAGAAGGAAAAGAGGACACGACGCCCAAATGAGCTTGGCACCGGAAGAATGGTGGTCACGGCGGTGCACCCTAGCGAGTTCGAGCCAATAGAGCCGCGAGAAGTGACAGCATGTTATGGCAACCAACTAGGATGCATCCTATAGGATCGCTAACATCAACACCACAAAAATACAGAAGGATGAACATTTGAAGAAGCTGCTTCTAACTAGGTTGCACACAAGATTCTAGTTCCCCGGTCAGAATGACGATGTCGACCCATGGGATGATGAGGGCATGAAAAAAATCAACAACAAAGCCCTAGGGAAGTTCAACAATGCATTGAGTGCTTGAAAACCTAGGGTGAAAAGGGCGATTCAAGTAGACCATGAAACCTATGCCGAGATTGTTGCAGACAATCCGAAAATTATGATAGAAGACTTTGAAAGGTTCAAGGAGACTTGCAATGAAGAAGCTGCCAAGGCCAGGTCGGAGAGAGGCAAGCAGGTGCAGGAAAAGAACATGGGGAACCACCGCCTTGGAAGTCATGGTTACATGGGAAAGAGGCCTATGTGGGCTAAGGAGGACGCAGAACGTGAACGTCAGGGGATCCCAGACCCATTGGCTGAGTCCACCGACCAGCAGGAGCACGACTTCATCAGGGCCCGATTCTCGTGGGACCCCAAGAAAAGATTTTTTTTTCACCGACGGGCCGACTAGGCAATTCATGAGATTACTGGTAATTATCCTTTTTACCACCTTACATATTAGGTTATGATCAACAAAGTCTACTACATTCTAGTCGCATTCGTAAATGATTCATGGTCCATTTTGCAGAGAGAGCAACACAAGCTTGCGGCCGAGAGCGACTCGTCGACTCAGTCGTCGGCGAAGTACAAGTGGGACACTCCTTTCAACCGGGCCATGAACATAATGATGGGACACCCACCCGGCCAGCGGCCGCAATATGGACGTGTGCATGGCGCTGGGGATGGGGCCACTTGGAAGTACTATTATAACAAGGACCCCGAGGCCAAAAGACAGATAAAGAAGTTCAGTCAAGTGACTATCGACGAGAAGGTGGCGCGGGCGATGGAGAAAGCAAAAGCTGAGACCAAAGCTGAGATAATCGCTACCTGTAGAGATGATATGGTGGCTGCCTTTACAAGCTTGATTCCAACAGTGGTCACATGGGTGCAACAAAATCCAAACGCGCCACCAAGTGATTTTCCCATGCCCAGCTTCACCGGGAGCAACTCAATGAACACCGGACCCATACCCATACCTAGTATGGCAACCGCACCCGCACCTCCTCCAGCACCTACTCCTGCACCCAGCTCTCATAGCAGCCCTAGCTCCGTCTCTGGCTTGAATGTCGGGCCGTCGACATTGGCTGAGCTCGACGCCCTCACGGTAAATATGCGTCGTCACACCTTCATCAACTCAACTAATTAATTAATCTTCAGTTGCCGTTCTTTTTGGATCTCTGACGCCGCACGTATATGTCTTTGTAGGCCGACTCCACTCCGTGCACCCTCCTTTACAACATGAAGGGCAGGTTGGTGGATGTGGGGAAGGGTACTATAGTGAAGCCTAAGGATCGATTGTTTCACTGCCGGTAGATGCCTGATAATGCCTTAAGGGTCTCCATGGCGAGTGTGAAAGCGGGATACGAGGGGCTCCCTCGTCCGATACAAACCGATGGAGAGGATGACGAGACCCCCACGCAGCTTGGGCAATGCAAAAATTGGCCGATCCTGTGGCCGAAAAATCTTCTTCGTGTCAATGTGGCCGGGAGCACACCAATGGGACCTCAGGAAGGTATGACCGCAACACCACTTACACAAGTACAACCATCATCTGTGCTGCTTGCTAAGATTGAGAGACATGAGGAAGGAGGGCCAACCGTTCCGCCGGCAGATGATGCCATCTGCTCCATGGAAGAGGATAGGGATCATGACATGGAGGAGGCCGACGATTACCCTAACAAGTATTTCAATACTGCCTTTGACAACGAAGTAACAATGAGTCAACCATATGAATATGAGATGCATGTACCGGAGCCGCAACGTCCTCAGGAGTGCAAGAAGTCTTTGTTCATGCAATCCTCGCAGGACACGCCTCCAGATGCCGGCTCCACCCAAGCTCAACTGATTAGCCAGAGTCGTCCAAAGCTGAGCCCGACAACACTGGGGTTGGTGCTCAAGGAGGGTCTAACAGACCCACCAGCACCTGAGCCCAAGAAGAAGCAGAGGAAGAGATCGGCGGCGAGAAAATTCAATAAAGCTGGCAATGTTGGTTCTAGCAGCCAGCCACCTTCGATCAAGGTTGACCATGTACCGATGAAACATGCGCCATTAATCCATGTCATGGGACAGCCAATGGTACCGGCGAATGCACTAGCTGCCATAGAAGGGGATCTCAGGAGACTCCATGACCATGTGCTTTCGACAGAGAGAAGCCTCCTCACCTCGGATGATCCAGGATACCCACTTTATACGGTTCATGTGCCGAGCAGTTGCAAGATGTATGTCCACACATGCCCCACGGACCTCTTCTTCCTGAGGTTTGATTACATCTTCAAGATGTTTCAAATGAGGACACTCAATTTTACCTTCGTCCGCCTGTATGCGCTGCACATGAACTACATCGTCAGGAGAGAGCAAGTAACCCGGTCTTGCGGTCGCGGACCCATACTACAAGCATGAGGGCTTCTTGTCAATCAACGACGCCAATCGTCAATATGCGAGTCAGTACATCGAATAATTCTTGCTCAGTAATAAGGACAAAGAAACGATTCTCCTACCTTATCATCTGAGGTAAGTCATCCGCGGATAGCACTATAACATATACATCCTTTCGTGCATTTCAATAGTTACTTTGCACGCATGGAGGCTAAACTTGATCGTGTATTTTGCGCAGCGGGGGGTGTCGTGCCATTCTCATTGTTCTTTACCCGCGTTACTCTCGCGCTCTATATTTGGACCCGTCGAAGAACATACAGAAGAAAGATTACACACACATAAAGTATGTTCTGGACAGAGCTATGCTGGGCTTCAGCATGCGGGGTGGCTACATCCAATGCAAAAAAACAAATAAGGCCAGGCTTTGTTTCAGCCACAAGACTGACTTCTGTTGCATCCAGCAACCAGCAAGAAGTGAGAATGATGGATTCTATGTCATCCATCTAATGATGGAGTACAGAAGGGATGTGCAATCACTTTTCATGAAATCTTCATCCGATACCCATATCCAGAGATGGGCCGAAGCCTTTGGAGCCGTGCTGGATAATCGACTTTGAAATGATTTCTACCGGATCCAATAGGAAATTGCGTCCATCATCATCAAAGATGTCCTCGAAGAGAATGGGATGTTCTACGGTGGCCCAATATCACGAGCTGATGTCCGAACCCGCATTGCCCTACAGCGTCAGGACATGACGCCTTTCACTAAGCTTGGGTGCACCCTTCCGGATATGGACAGATGGGAAGAGTGCACTGCTTAAAAACAATGTGTCTGCTTAGTTACTTGTTACTTTCTGTACGACGAAACTTTGAATCTCTCAGTACGACGAAACTATTAGATGTATGGTGCCGCGCTCTAGTTAATTACTTTCGGTACGATGAAATTTGTTAACTATGTTTACTATATACGTTGCTTCTATTTCATAACTTTTTGTTGAATTCGCTTCATAGTATATATATGTGCATCTCTCACAGGTATATAGATCAACGATGGCGAGGAAGTGGTATGCCGTGTATGTAGGGCATGTTCCGGGTGTGTATGATGAGTGGCTAGAGTGTCAGGCCCAAGTCTCTGGCTTCTCCGGCGGAAGCCAGAAAGGGTTTGATAGCAGAGCGGAAGCCGAAGCTAGTTACTTGAGATTCATAGCATAACAGGGGATTCAGAACCATCGCCGCCGCAAAAACTACTACATCATACCGCTTTTGATCATCGTGATCGCTCTTATTGTGTATGTCTTAGTTTAGGTAGATGATGAAACATGTGTCTACGGTGACAATGTAAGAGACATGTGATCATTAACTTGTATTGCTATTTCGAGATGATGATGAGATCGACATCATCTGTGTTGAGACTATATTGATATGATGAGACTATGTTGTACCACTTCGATGATGATGATGAGACATTCCTTTTTCATATAGTTCCAGTGTATGTGTATGTTGTAACTGTATAAAACCTGAAAAAATACGAATATTGCAACATAAAAAAGAAAATACTAGCAGTAGCGTGGGGCATTGGAGTAGTAGCGGCGCTGCTTATCAGTAGCGTTTTTAAGGGACAAGCTACTAGTATTAGCAGTAGCGATGGACAGGGGCGCACTAATGCTAGATACAGATAGCAGTAGCGCTGGTTTAAACAAGTGCTACTGCTAGAAAATAGCTGTAGCGTTGTAGCAGTAGCGCGCCTGCCCGCGCTACTAATTGCCAAAAAACCAGCGCTACTGGTAAGGGTTTTCCTAGTAGTGAATGCAAATAATTCAAATTCGAAGAATTGGCGCATGAAAATGTGCACAAGAACAGTCTGGAAAACCATGCTCGTGCTATATAGTACATTCTCATGCCTTTTAGAAGGAATGGGCAGATATTTCAAGGAAATGTGTGGCAATAGTCAACCATAAACACGTCGTTTACCGGGTTAACAATTATACAAAAATGAAATACATGCTTGGAAAACATGATGCCTGGTGTGGTGCCATGGTCTAGCGTCATCGTGCCCTGGTAAAAATTGAGAATTTTTTCCTTATGTCGTCATGCACACATTTCTTAAATCTAACCATCATCGAGGAAGTTTCATGGTTTCGAGGGGGAAATCACCAAGATTGAAGGGGGGTCCAAGTTTCCTTTGTCCTTTGCCCATGAGGTTTTCTACGATGAACATACACCCTGCAAATCATCGTGTTCAAATTTGGCACTTTTCCGGGTTCATTTACCATATTTAGGGGATTATGTGCATTTTCTAGGCATTAATGCACATAATTCAAGTTCAAACAATCGGTGCATGAAAGGGTGCATAAGAACGGCCTGGAAAACCATGCTCGTGCCATTTAGTAAATTCTCATGCCTTTTACAAGGAATGGACAAATATTTTGATGAAATGTGTGGCAATAGTCAACCACAAACGTTTGTTTATTAGGTTTTCAACTATAGAAAAAAAGAAATAAATGCTTGAAAAACATGACGAATGGCATGGTGCCATGGTATGACCTCACCATGCCCTGGTAAAAAATTGAGAAGGTTTGGCTTATGTTGTCATGCACGCCCTTCGTAAATCGAACCATCACCGAGGAAGTTCCATGCTTTCGAGGGGGAAATCACCAAGATTGAAGGGAGATCCAAATTTCCTTTGTCCTTTGTCCATGAGTTTTTTTCTACGATGAACATACACCCTGCAAATCACTGTGTTCAAATTTGGCACTTTTCCGGGCTCATTTACCATATTTAGGGGATTATGTGCATTTTCTAGGCATTAATGCACATAATTCAAGTTCAAACAATCGATGCATGAAAGGGTGCACAAGAACGGCCTGGAAATCCATGCTCATGCCATTTAGTAAATTCTCATGCCTTTTACAAGAAATGGACAGATATTTCGATGAAATGTGTGGCAATAGTCAACCACAAACATTTGTTTATTGGGTTTTCAACTATAGAAAAAAAATGAAATAAATCTTGAAAAACATGACGCCTGGCATAGTGCCATGGTATGACCTCACCATGCCCTGGTAAAAATTTGAGAAGGTTTGGCTTATGTTGTCATGCACACCCTTCATAAATTGAACCATCACCGAGGAAGTTCCATGCTTTCGAGAGGGAAATCACCAAGATTGACGGGGGATCCAAATTTCCTTTGTCCTTTGTCCATGAGTTTTTTTCTACGATGAACATACACCCTGCAAATCACCATGTTCAAATTTGGCACTTTTACGGGCTCATTTACCATATTTAGGGGATTATGTAACGCCCACGATGCGACTATATCTCCCACATGTCGAGGCACGACTTAGAGGCATAACTGCATGGTGGTTTTGTCGCAAGAGGGGTAATCTTCACAAAATCCCATGTACTGAATAAGAAAGGGATAAAAAGTTGGCTTACAATCGCAACTTCACACCAATAACAAGTTAAGCATACAACATCCAGAGTACAATAAAGGTCCGACTACGGAACCAAAATACAAGAAGAAAACCCCAAATGCTAGATCCCCGATCGTCCCAACTGGGCTCCACTACTAATCATCAAGAAACGAAACATAGTAACGAGCAAGATCCTCATCGAACTCCCACTTGAGTTCGGTAACATCACCTGCACTGGCATCATCGGCATGTGCAACTGTTTGGAAGTATCCGTGAGTCACGAGGACTCAACAATCTCACACCCGCAAGATCAAGACTATTTAAGCTTATGGGTAGGAGGTGGTAATGAGGTGGAGTTGCAGCAAGCGCTAAGCAAATATGGTGGCTAACATACACAAATAAGAGTAAGGTGAGAAGCTACGCAACGGTTGTGAAGCTAGAAGTGATCAAGAAGTGATCCTGAAACTACTTACGAACAAACATAACACAAAACCATGTTCACTTCCCGGACTCCACCGAAAAGAGACCATCACGGCTACACACGCGGTTGATTCATTTTAATTAAGTCAAGTGTCAAGTTCTCTACAACTGGATATTAACAAATTCCCATCTGCCACATAACCGCGGGCACGACTCTCGAAAGTTTAAACCCTGCAGGGGTGTCCCAACTTAGCCCATCACAAGCTCACGATCCACGGAGACAATCCTCCATCGCGGGACACCCGATCAGACTCGGAATCCCAGCGCACAAGACATTTCGACAATGGTAAAACTAAGCCAACAAGACCGCCCGACCATGCCGACAAATCCCGATAGGAGCTGCACATATCTCGTTCTTAGGGCACACCGGATGGGACAAGCTACAAGTAAAACCAGTCCTCAAGTTTCCTCGAGGTGGCCCCGCAGGTTGCCCATTTCAGACCAACACTCAGAGGAGCACTGCCCCCCCCCCCCGGGGGGGGGGGGGGGTTAAAATAAAGATGACCCTCGGTGTCGCGACCCCAAGGGAAAGTTATAGGTTGTTAGGAAAATGTAGAACTAAGGTTGGGCCTTGCTGGAGGAGTTTTATTCAAAGTGAACTGTCAATAGGGTGCCATACCCCTCATCGTGTAAGGGACGCAAAGTGAAGGAACATAACACCGGTATGACAGAAACTTGGGCGGCAAGAGTGGAACAAAACACCAGGCATAAGGCCGAACCTTCCACCCTTTACCAAGTGTATAGATGCGTTAACTAAATAAGAGATAATATGATATCCCAACATATCCATGTTCCAACATGGAACAATCTTCAACTTCACCTGCAACTAACAACGCTATAAGAGGGGCTGAGCAAAAGCGGTAACATAGCCAAACATGGATTTGCTAGGAGTGTGGGTTAGAGGCTTGACATGGCAATATGGGAGGCATGATAAACAAGTGGTAGGTAGCGTGACATAGCGATAGACTGAACAACTAGCAAGCAAAGATAGAAGTGATATCGAGGGTATGGTCATCTTGCCTGAGATCCCGCAAGGAAGAAGAACGAGTCCATGAAGAAGACGAACCAACATAGTCGAACAGATCCTCACAAACGCGACATTACCGAAACTATCAAAAGAAGCAACACCGGAAAGAAGCAAACAACATGGTAAACCAACAAGCATAAACATGTCTTGATGCACAATCAAGTATGATGCATGTCCGATTTAATGAGGCATGGCATGGCAAAGTGCAACAAACAATACTGCAAATTAAGTGGAGCTCAATATGCAACAAGTTGCATATCGACGAAACACCACATTCATTTATTTAGTTCTCTCCGGTTATGTACCCAACAAAACTAAATTTTATTAAACATGGCATGGGGTGAAGCATATGATAACTACCTATCTAGGCAAGTTCAAATGAGGCCGGAACAACAAACAACAAATCCGGAAAATCCCCATGTGCATCTTTTGGTTATGGTACTGTTCTGCCCTAAACCATATTTTAGAATTGTTAAACATGCAAGATGAGTGCACCATGTTAAACTATGCATTTTTCTACCCCATTTACATATAAAGTTTATTAAATTTGGAGCTACGGTTATTTAGTTATGAAATAAAAGTTTTAACATGGCATAATGCAAATTAAACGCAAACAAAATTTTAACCATTTTAAGCATGGATGAAAGTTGTAAATTATGAAAGTAGACAAAATTCTAAGCATTTAACATATATAAACCATTTTAATCTGATGCACGGTTAGTGAGATATTAAATGTATGAACTCTAGGGACTTTTATGTAAAACGGCGTTCTCTGGATAATAGATAAATCGTTCCGCGAAAAAAACATGAGTCGGGCCGAATCTGGGACATCCCAACAGTGCATAGGGTGAGGCGTTGGATCTGATGCTCACCAGGCCTCATGGGCCGGCTAGGTGGGGAGGCTGGACGTGGGCTGGGCTGGTTGGACCGGTCGACGCCAGGAAAACGGATAGAGGCCGACGCGTATCGTGATGCAGGGGATCGAACGGACTGGAGGTCAACGCGGGCGAGCGACGTCAGGGGCGCGGCTTCTAGCGAGGTTCGAGCGCGGAGACGACGCAGGAAGGCGACGCGGGGACGACTGGCGGCGTGGGATCTGGTGATGGCGGGCCGGGATCTGACAAGGCGGCGCGGAACTCTGACGGGGCACCCTACACAGAGACATGGGAGAGATGATGGAGAGAGAAAGAAGTGGAAAGGAGGAGACGGGGTCAGGCTGAGGTCTACCTGGTGGTCGCCGACGGCAGCGAGGTCGCCGGAGGGCGACGCGGCGAGGCTCGCCGGCGGTGGGGATGCGGCGGCGGGGTCGGGCACGGAGACACCTTGGTGTGCGAGTGAGATGAGGGAGCCGGGAGGGCTTGGGCGACGGCAGCGGAGCGCTCGGGCCCGGATGGGCTTGGCGGGCCTCGCTCGGGCCCGGGCGGGCGCGTGGCAGTGCCTGGTTGGCTGCGCGCGGTGCCTGGCGGAGCCGCTGGCGTGTGGAGCGGCGACAAGTGGCAGCGGGGCAGCGGCTGGCGCGAAAAAATGATGGAGGTGGCGGCGCTGGAGGTTAGGGGAGGGTCTAGGGGTAGGTTTAGCCTAGGGTTTTGACAGAAATGAGAGGGGGCCATCTATTTATAGACAGGGGTCTAGGAGAGGGGGTTTCATCTATTTTTGGACCGTTCGATCATCATCGGATGGCTCCGGATAGAGGGGGAACTAGGTGGGCTGTGTAGGAGGGTGTGGGCTGAGAGGAGAGGAGAGAGGGAAGCCCGGCAACAGTTTCTGGAGACCAAAAACGTCTGACGATTTGACCGACTATAATGTCGCTATAGTTATCCGTTGGGGCATCAAACGAGCTCTGAATGCAACGAAATTTGACAGGAGGTCTATCTACACTATAATAAGACCACACGCCAACTTTCGCCCCATTCCAAGAACATTTTCTGGCCACTTATAAAATAATATTTCGGACGTGTCGCGTGCGCGTGCAAGTGTGTCTGGGCTCAGAACACGGAAGGAACTGGGGGAACCCGGACGGATACAAGTTTTGAAAACATGATGATGCAATGCACATGATGACATGGCAAGATGCAACACACAAGCGAATGACAAGGCAACAACATTGAATAACTGGAAGACACCTAGCGCGACGGTCTCGGGGCGTTACAGATTATGTGCATTTTCTATGCAATAATGCACATAATTCAAGTTCAAACAATCGGTGCATGAAAGGGTGCACAAGAACGGCCTGGAAAACCATGCTCGTTCCATTTAGTAAATTCTCATGGCTTTTACAAGGAATGGACAAATATTTCAATGAATTGTGTGGCAATAGTCAACCACAAACGTTTGTTTATTGGGTTTTCAACTATAAAAAAATGAAACAAATGCTTGAAAAACATGACGCCTGGCATGGTGCCATGGTATGACCTCACCATGCCCTGGTAAAAATTTGAGAAGGTTTGGCTTATGTTGTCATGCACTCCCTTCATAAATCGAACCATCATCGAGGAAGTTCCATGCTTTTGAGAGGGAAATCACCAAGATTGAAGGGGAATCCAAATTTTCTTCGTTCTTTTCCCTGGAGTTTTTTTCTACGACGAACATACCTTGCAAATCACCGTGTTCAAATTTGGCATTTTTCCGGGCTCATTTACCATATTTAGGGGATTTTGTGCATTTTCTAGGCATTTAGCACATATAAATCCAATCTAGCTACAGCTGCACGGGTGTGATGTGAGGGACGTGGATTTCCATTCGATCGCGGTGCATCCACGGTGCACACGCGCAATCCGCCTGGCTGGGGTTCCGGCCAATCATAACGCAACACATAATAGGCTCAACGCACACAGTTTCGGAAAGCAACGGAGATGAACCGCGTGCGATAATGTATGAGCAAAATTGTAACGGAAGCCGAATTTCCTTTGTCATTTGTTGTTGAGCTCTTAAATACCACTGCACTGTACGGCTGCCTGGCCCCTTCGTCCCAGAGTTCTCTCCAAGCGACGTTCATGGCACTGTGGCGCACAGTAACTGGTAAGAAGCGATGGAATCCCGCTGTGCCGCGTTCCTCGCCACCTGCGACCGCACACATGGTAAGGAAGCGATGGCTTCTCACTGCACCGAGTTCATCACCGACGACGGCCATACAGTTATGTGGCCGGACTTTGAGGCTGCCATGGCCGAATGGGCGGTGGATCTAGAGGCGGCCAAAGCCGCACAGAAGGAGCGGAAAAGGAAGAAAGCAGTCAAGAAAAGATAGTCCTGCCGCTGCAAGAAAGAAGAGGCCGCATGCTGTGGTGAGGAGAGCTTGGCGGAGATTGAAGCACAGTGGGCTGCCGCCTACAAGGCCGGGAAGGAGAAGGCCGGCGTCTGGCAATCATGCCTTGATGGTAGCATGTCAGAAGTAGTTTAAGTTTGTAGTATTAGAGCAAATTACCAGTAGTACTTTAAGTTTGTAGTATTAACGCACAATGTCGGTAAGAGCATTCTTTGAGGGCTTTGAGCGTTGATTAGCATGTGTGTCCGTGTGCATTTTTTTGCGTTAATCATTAGAAGATCACAAAACACACAGTTTCTATGCTGTACCTGTGTGCGTTTTTTGGAGACGGGATCTGCTAATTTTCTATTTTCTCGCACACGAGTATTTTACGCACTTCGTTTGTGTTGTGTGTTCCCCCGCCCAAGTTTCAAGTTTCGCAGCGAAATTTTCAGTAGGCGCGCGATTTCAGTATTTATTCCTCCAACCACATCCCCACCCATCAAATTTCCTCAGTATCTCCCCCCGCGCCTCCCCCTACCGGCAGCTCAAACCGCCGCCGCCGCAACCACAACTTCAACTACATCCAAGTTCTGCTCAGATCTAGTTTGGTAACCCACCGATCTCTATCACGGCCCCGGCCTGATTGCTTAAATGGCGCCTATGAAATATCCTCATGCCTCCAAATCCCCACCGCCAGGAGTTGATGGCGTTCCATGGCATGATGGCCGCTGTGTGTGTTGACCCGGAGGAACACCTCGCCTCCGCCGCCGCTGGCATGGTGCAGGCTCTGGCCCAGATGAAGTGCCCCGGCGACTACCTGATACATACATTTTGTATCATGTTTTCTTACTATTATTTATGATGTTTTTATCCATAATAATGCTTTTTGGAGTAATTGTAATGCCTTTTCTCTCATAATATGCAAGGTATAGACAAAGAGGGAGAATTCCGGTAGCTGGAAATCTGGACCTAGAAAAACTACGTCAGGCTACCTATTCTGCACAAATCCAAAAAGCTGAAACTTCACGGAGAATTTTTGTGAAATATATGAAGAATTATGGAGCAAATAAGTACCAGAGGGGGCCCACAAGGTGGGCACAACCCACCTCAGCGCGCCAGGGAGCCCAAGCGCGCCCTCATGGGTTGCACGCACTAGGCCCACCTCCGGTGCCCATCTTCTGGTATATAAGTCATTTTGACCTAGAAATAATAAGGAGAGGACGTTCGGGATGGAGCGCCACCGTCTCGGGGCGGAACTTGGGCAGGAGCACTTTTGCCCTCCGGCGGAGCGATTCCACCGGGGGAACTTCCCTCCCGGAGGGGGAAACCATCGTCATCATCATCACCAACAACCATCCCATCTTGGGGAGGGCAATCTCCATCAACATCTTCAACATCACCATCTCATCTCAAACCCTAGTTCATCTCTTGTGTTCAATCTTGTTACCGAAACTATAGATTGGTGTTTGTGGATGACTAGTAGTGTTGATTACATCTTGTAGTTGATTAATATATGGTTTATTTGGTGGAAGATTGTATGTTGAGATACAATATGTTATTTAATATACCCCTCTGATCTTGAGCATGATTATCATTTGTGAGTAGTTACTTTCGTTCTTGAGGTCACGGGAGAAATCATGTTGCAAGTAATCATGTGAACTTGATATGTGTTTGATATTTTGATAGTATGTATGTTGTGATTCCCTTAGTGGTGTAATGTGAACATCGACTACATGCCACTTCATCATATTTGGGCCTAAGGGAATGCATTGTAGAGTATCAATTAGATGATGGGTTGCGAGAGTGACAGAAGCTTAAACCCCAGTTTATGTGCTATTCCGTAAGGGACCAATTGGATCCAAAAGTTTAATGCTATGGTTAGAATTTATTCTTAATACTTTTCTCATAGTTGCGGATGCTTGCGGAAGGGTTAATCATAAGTAGGAGGTTTGTTCAAGTAAGAACAGCACCTAAGTACCGGTCCACCCACATATCAAATTATCAAAGTAGCGAACACGAATCAAACCAACATGGTGAAAGTGACTAGATGAAAATTCCGTGTACCCTCAAGAACACTTTGCTTATCATAAGAAACCGTTTTGGCCTGTCCTTTGCCTCAAAAGGATTGGGATAATTTGCTGCACTTTTGCTACTATTATCTTTACTTGCTCGTTAGAAATTATCTTGCTATCAAACTACTCCGTTACTTACAATTTCAGCACTTGTAGACATTACCTTCCTGAAAACCACTTGTCATTTCCTTCTTCTCCTCGTTGGGTTTGACACTCTTACTTATCGAAAAGAGATACAATTGACCCCCTATACTTGTGGGTCATCAATGCTATTTTTTGGCATCGTTGCCGGGGAGTGAAGCGCCTTTGGTAAGTGGAATTTGGTAAGGAAACATTTATATAGTGTGCTGAAATTTATTGTCACTTGTTACTATGGAAAACAATCCTTTGAGGGGTTTGCTCGGGGTATCTTCACCTCGACCGGAACCACAATTAGCTACCCCTCAACCTACTGCACCTACTGAAAATATTGAATATGAAATTCCTTCGGGTATGATAGAACAACTGCTAGCTAATCCTTATGCAAGAGACATAACCGAACATCCTAATATGCATTTGATATATGTAGAACAAATTTGTGGATTCCTCAAGCTTGCGGGTTTACCCGGAGATGAAGTTATGAAGAAGGTTTTCCCTTTATCTTTGAAGGGAAAAGCATTGGCATGGTCTATGCTATGCGATGATATTGGATCCTAGAATTGGAATTGATTGAAATTGGAGTTCCATCAAAAATTTTATCCTATGCATCTAGTTCATCATGATCGGAATTATAGATGTAATTTTTGGCCTCGTGAAGGAGAAAGTATCACTCTAGCTTGGGGGAGGCTGAAGTCAATGTTACACTCATGCCTCAATCATGAGCTCTCAAGAGAAATTATTATCCAGAATTTTTATGCTCGGCTTTCTCGTAATGATCAAACCATGCTTGATACTTCTTGTGTTGGTTCTTTTATGAAGAAGACTATTGAATTCCGGTGGGATCTTTTGGAAAGAATTAAACGCAACTCTGAAGATTGGGAACTCAACGAAGGTAAAGAGTTAGGTATTGAACTTAAGTATGATTGTGTTAAATCTTTTATGAATACCGATGCTTTTAAAAAATTTAGCACTAAATATGGACTTGACTCTGAGATAGTAGCCTCCATTTGTGAATCATTTGCCACTCCTGTTGATCTCCCTAAAGAGAAGTGGTTTAAATATCACCCACCTATTAAAGAAGAAATTAAAGAACCGGTACCAGTTAAAGAAGAAACTATAATTTATAATGTTGATCCAGTTGGTCCTACTGCTTATATTGAGAAACCACCATTCCTTGTTAGGATAAAGGAACATGCTAAAGTTTCAACTGTGGTCAACAAAAGCTATATTAGAACACCTAAACCTGATGAACAAATTAAAGTAGAACCTAGTATTGCTATGGTTAAAGATCTCTAGGAAGAAGATGTAGATGGGCATGTTATTTACTTCTGTGAGGAAGCTGCTAGAATTGCCAAACCTGATAAAAGGATAAACACAGACATGTTGTTGGCATACCCGTTGTCTCAGTTAAAATAGGAGATCACTGTTATCATGGTTTATGTGACATAGGTTCTAGCGTGAGTGCTATTCCTTATTCCGTATATCAAGAAATTATGAATGACATAGCACCCGCAGAGATAGAAGACATAGATGTTACTATCAAACTTGCTAATAGAGACACTATATCACCAATTGGGATTGTTAGAGATGTTGAAGTCTTGTGTGGAAAAATAAAATACCCTACTGATTTTATTGTTCTTGGTTCCCCACAATATGACTTATGGCCCATTATCTTTGGTAGACCTTTCTTGAACACCGTTAATGACTATGAGAAACAAACTGTCGGTGTTAGTTTTGGTGATGAGTCTCATGAGTTTATTTTTTCCAAGTTTAGTAGAAAACTTCATGAAAAAGAATTGCCTAGTAAGGATGAATTAATTGGTCTTGCTTCTATTGATGTGCCTCCTACTGATCCACTAGAATAATATTTGCTAGACCATGAAAATGATTTACATATGCATGAAAGAAATGAAATAGATAAGATTTTCTTTGAACAACATCCTCTGCTTAAACAAAATTTGCATATTGAAACTCTAGAAGGTCCTCCTCCACCTAAAGGTGATACTGTGGTTGAATTAAAACAATTGCCATACACTTTGAAATATGCTTATCTTGATGAAAAGAAGATATTTCCTGTTATTATTAGTGCTAACCTTTCAGAACATGAAGAAGAAAGATAATTGAAAGTTCTAAGGAAGCACAGAGCTGCTATTGGATATACTCTTGATGATTTAAAGGGCATTAGTCCCACTCTATGTCAGCACAAAATTAATATGGAACCTGATGCTAAACCCGTTGTTGATCACCAACATCGGTTAAATCCAAAAATGAAGGAAGTGGTAAGAACGGAAATCTTAAAACTTTTGGAAGCAGGTATAATCTATCCTATAGCTTATAGTAGATGGGTGAGTCCTGTTCATTGTGTCCCTAAAAATGGAGATATTACAGTTGTTCCTAATGATAAGAATGAACTTATTCCACAAATAATTGTTACATGTTATAGAATGGTAATTGATTTTAAAAAATTAAACAAAGAAACTAGAAAAGATCATTACCCTCTGCCTTTTATTGATCCAATGCTAGAAAGATTATTTAAGCACACACATTTTTTCTTCCTTGATGGATATTCTTGTTTTTCACAAATACCTATTTCTCAACCTGATCAAGAAAATACCACTTTTACTTGTCCCTTTGGAACTTATGCTTATAGACGTATGCCTTTTGGTTTACGCAATGCACCTGCTACCTTTCAAAGATGTATGACCGCTATATTTTCCGACTTCTGTGAAAAGATTCTTGAGGTTTTTGATGCGGAGCATCCCAAGGCCATCCCCATGGATCTACCTACATCTCCCACGACAGCACTTGGACCAATGACAAGAGCCCGTGCGAGAGCCATCGAGAACGAGGTTAACTCTCTCCTTGTCGAACTTCCCTTTGACCCACTTGATACATGGCTACTACCACAAACGGAGATGCTTTGTGTGCTTAGGTACCATGTAAGCAACCAAGGAGAGGTACGATGCAAGATGGACATCAAGAGCATGAAGAACATCTTCCCAGCACAGAAATACCGGTACAACCGCCCAACTACCGGCCAACTACCGGTCGACCGGTACAACCGCGCAACTACCGGCCAACTACCGGTCAACATTCTGTAATCAAGCGGTGCAAGGCCGGTACAGCCCCGGTTTATACCGGTAACAGCCAAAAGACCGGTACTACCGCCCCAAGCACCGGTACAACCGCTGAGCACCTTCAGAAACACCTCCAGAAACCGGTACCCGAGCTCCCAGCGGAACAACCGCCACCATGACTGGTACTATCGGCCTGCCTGTGCGCATTGAAAGGGTCAATGACCCGTGTAACCCCCAACTTACCCATTGGACTATAAATACTTGTCCCCTAGATCCGAATTAGGGTCAGCAAAGTAGTAGCTCATTAGAGATAGAGCTTTGCTCATCCATTACGTATCTACTCCACGAGAGAGACCGCGGCCCCTCTTCGGAGAAGATCCCCTTGGATTCAAGACCCCCTTTTGGGTGGCCCCATCAAGACCTCCTTTTGGAGAAGAACCGGTTACCGTGTATCTTTACTTGTTGATCATGGATCATGTATCTCCCTTTATGTTCATGGATCTAGCACATGTGCAATCATACTTGTTGGTTTGAGTGTTGCTCATATGTTCCCCTTTGTGATTTCCCCTCGTGTTTCCTCTTGTGTTCTTCGTGTTCTTCGTGGGATCCACTCCTTTCGTGAAAGATCAGCCATCTAGGGTTCCACCCTACATCATCTTGGTATCAGAGCCACATTGATCACGATTTCGGAGCCTCCCCTCTTTGTTTTCTAGCTTGATTTTGTTGTTTTGTCCTAAATTCAAAAATCCCCACCAAAAATAGCCCCAATTTTTTTTGTGATTTGTTGGATTTGCTTAGCGGATTTTCTTGGTTTCGAGTGGATCTAGCATCTCCCCAAGTTTCACCAATTCCCATCCACGAAATCCATCCACTTTTAGCCCCAAAATCATACATTTCTGCCACAAGTTCGTCCCGACACTAGCGGTACTTCCGCCCACTCCAAGCGGTACTACCGCTGAGCTCCAGGAGCGGTACAACCGCCCTCCTAAGCGACACTTCCGCCCTCCCAGATTCAGCCACGGCCGATGGACAGTTTCGACCATATCTTCCACATCCAGAGTCCGATTCTCGTGTTCTTTAGCTCGTTGAGTAGCTATTGACATCCCCCATCCACATAGATAGGTTCCAATACATTTTGACACCTTTAAACTTTTGTCATTTTGGCATCTTTGCCTAGGCCCTCCAACATATCATCCGCATATCACCACCGCTTTCCGCAAACAATCTCACTTCCACATTGCCAACTTCGATACCACCATTTTGAATTTGGTTTTGATACTTTGAGTTGTGGTTCATCGTTTCCTAGGGTGTTTCAGCTAACTAGGAACGGTTCAACATCGACATCACCAATGCTCATCTTCGCAAAGGACTCGTCATCAACGGTAACCTCATCTTGGTATCGTGATATCATCATACATTCTTGCAATTGCATTGATAACCCCATAGCCTTACTTTTTGCGTCGCTTACCCATAGAGACTAGCCATTGAGTATTGCCAGCAACATGACTTGTGCACATTACTGATCATACTTCCCATAGCATACATACATATCATTGGTGCGTATCTTGGTATCATCTCTTGTGTCACAAAGTTGTCATCGCATACACAATTGCTATCTTGGTTCATGAAGCATTGCATGAGAAAAGAGCTAAAAAAAGAGCCAAACAAGCTTTTAAGTAAAAGGGAAAGATAAGCAAAGAGCTTTTAAGCAAGAACCATAGCATCATACTATATTAAGATTGTCATACTAGATCATCCTGGATCATATCATTGGAATACCATACATAGAGCATACTTGGGATAGAAGTCGTTGCATTTTTGTTTAGTAGGTTGTGCACAAGTCTTCGTATCCGCCTATCATGCAATCGTGCTAGCGTCTCTCTAGTGTTGTGCAACAAGAGCATTTTTGTGGATTCCACATTTTGGCTCATCCTTGGTTGCATGACCCCATTCCGTGTACCATATTTTGCTATTGGTCTACTTGTTGCATTGAAAACTTGCGAATCTTTTCCAACATTATTGAAGCTCACTAACAATTGCATCTAATTTTGTGCCACCATCCTAACCGAGCTCCACCATAAGCTTTTACTTGTGTAGGTGTGAGAAACCGACAAGAATTGGTACCAATTGTGCTATTTCCTTGTTCCACATTGGATTGATCTTTGATCCATCTTCAACGTCGGTCAAGGTACATTTGGTATACATTCTTCTCTTTCTCCCACTCACATATTTCCCTTGGAATGATGGATAGGCCAGGTACTTCTACCAACCCACTCTTCATCGGGCAAGACGACGGCATGAACTCCTACGTCACAAAGAGCCACCTCTTTGGTGCGCAACGTGCTTTGCGTCAAGAGCAACAAGCAATGAGTGGACGCATAGACAACCTCGCCACCGACTTGCGACTCTCCGAGCAACATACAAGAGACTACTTCGACCACAAGATCGACGACCACAAGCAAGAGAATGACGCAAGAATGGACGAGATTCGTGCTTTGTTGCTCAACCGTTCTTCTTCCACTTCGTCCTGATCAAGACGGAGCCACTCAAGTAGACACTCTGACTACACCATCTCCGGCTCAAGTACACCGACATCGAACACTCTTCATCATGCCGCGTGCCAAGATCGTCAAGCCAACCGCAGCCCTCTGCATGACAACAACTCTCAAGAACAACGGCATTGTCAAAATCAACCTATCTTTGCGCTAGCACGAGAACAACAATGACAACGCCAGCACAAAGAGGAAGAGCGAGCATGTCTTCACCAAGAAGCACAAGTTGCCGAGGCACAACGTCAAGAGCAACAATTGCAAGAAGCTCAAGCACTTGAGGCGCAACATGCCCTCCGAGAATCAAGTCGAGCCGTAGCCAACCGAGGCTGACAAGCTCGTGAACATGAAGAAGCACTTCACGAAGAAGTTCTAGAACGATTACATCAAGCTTGCGTGCAATGTCAAGCTCGACAAGTTCCTCCAAAAGCTCGCCAAGAACATCAAGTTCAACAAGAACAAGAAGACAATGGAAATCCTTCACGACAAGAGCAAGTTGTGAGGGACGATCCTCCTCGTCAAGGACGTCATCATCCACGACCCGAACACAATGAAGAGCAACGCTATGGTAAGCTAAAGTTCACCATGCCCAAGTTCAATGGATGTAATGATCCCGAAGAGTACCTTTCATGGGCATTGAAGGTCGACAAAATCTTCCGCTTGCACAACTATGAAGAAGAGAAGAAGATCGTGATGGCATCCCTTGAGTTCTAAGACTATGTCCTCATTTGGTGGGAACAAGTTATTGAGTGTCGAGAGGCAAATTGTGAACCACCCATCAGTACTTGGGCGCAAATGAAGGATGTCATGAGAGCATGCTTTGTGCCTACCTACTACAACCGCAACCTCTTCAAGAAACTCCAACTACTCAAGCAAGGAACCAAGAGCGTTGAAGAGTACTACAAGGAAATGGAGATTGCAATGATATGAGCCAATGTCACTGAATATGATGAGCAAACTATGGCACGTTTCTTGCATGGACTCAATCACCCTATCAAGAAGATCGCCGATTTCCAACCTTACTCTAACCTCATCGAGCTAGTGCATCAAGCTACCAAAGTGGAACGTTAAGTGCAAGATGACTTCAAGTATGCCAAGTTATCATCCAAGTCCTATGGTTTCTCCAGCACCCAAGCTTCAACAACTCCAACACCGTCTACCTCAACCAAGCCTTCTACAATCAACGTCGACAAGTCGAGTTACAAGAAAGCTTCGACAACCTCAAGTCATCCTCCTACAACGAGAAACTTCAAGCCGAGAGCTTCATCATCATCTACCCCAACCGATGAGACCGTCAAGACAAGTTCCTTAAAATGCTTCACATGCGGAGGCCGAGGCCGCAAGTCCTTTGAGTGTACAAACAAGCGGACCATGATCCTCAACGACGATGGTACATACGACTCCATGATCGAAGGAGAAACGGAAGCACTTGAGCAAGTTGCCATGCATCGACAAGTGAACGATGAAGAGGAACAAGTCTTTTGTGATGAAGATTCAAGTCCCGCTCTCGTTTTCTCCAAGGTCATGACCCTTCAACATCACCAAGAAGAACACCAAAGATGCCACATATTCCATACCAAGGCCGACAACAATGGAAGGTCCGTCAAGGTAATCATCGATGGAGGGAGTTGTCATAACTTAGCAAGTGAAGAACTTTGCTCCAAGATCCAATTTCCCAAGACGAAGCACCCACATCCCTACGAAGTTCAATGGCTAAGTGACTCCATCACTATTCAAGTCGAGCATAAAGTGCAAGTCTCCTTAAAAATCAGAGCTTACACGACACTTTGGAGTGTGATGTCATTCCAATGATCGTTCGCCACCTTCTTCTTGGTCGACCATGGTAATTTGATAGAGGTGTCATCTACAACGGCCGAACGAACCGCTACATCCTCAAGATGAAAGTAAAGGAGCACGTACTTCGCCCTATGTCTCCAAGCCAAGTGATTGCCAACAAGCAAGCCACCCACCATGGAGAGAATAGTGAGAGAGCGAACCACCAAAAAGAGAGTGAGCGCCACAATCCCAAATTGAGTGCCTCCATGATGAGCGAAAAGAAGAACCTAGTTATATTTGCCACCAAACATGAGATAAGAGAAGTGTGTGAGAACCCATCTAGTGTGATACACTATGTCCTATTGTGCAAGGACGACGCACCACAAGCTAGCACCTCTCACACTCTACCTTAATATTGTCTTCTCTTTTGTAGGAATTCTAAGATGTTTTCCCCGATGAGCTACCTCCCGGACTACCTCCACTATGAGGCATCGATCACCGCATCGGCCTCATCCCCGGAGCACCACTTCCGAACAAAGCTCCCTACCGCGTCAACCCCAAAGACACCAAAGAAATACAAAGGCAAGTAAAGCATCTCATAGACCATGGACATGTGCGTGAAAGTTTGAGTCCTTGTGCCGTTCCGGTCATTCTTGTGCCAAAAAGAGGCGGTAGCTTTGACATGTTCCGATTGTAGACCTATCAATGTTATCACCATTCTCTATAGGTACCCCATTCCATGCCTTGATGATATGCTTGATGAACTTAGCGGCGCCACTATCTTTTCCAAAATTGATCTTAAAAGTGGTTACTATCAAATCCACATACAAGAGGGTGATGAATGGAAAACCTCTTTCAAAACAAAGTTTAGTTTGTATGAGTGGTTAGTCATGCCTATGGGTTTATCAGAAGCACCGAGTACTTTCATGCGTCTTATGAATTATGTGTTTCGCCCTGACATTGGTGAGTTTGTTGTGGTCTACTTCGATGATATACTTGTTTTAGAAAATCTCTCAAAGATCATGTCACCCATATTCGAATCATTTTGCAAACTCTTCGAAAAGAGCGTCTCTATGCTAACATGGAAAAGTGCCTTTTTGGCGTTGACAAGCTCGTTTTCTTGGGTTTTGTTGTTTCCTCTAAGGGTGTTCATGTTGATGACTCTTAAGATAAATGCTATTAAAACTTGGCCACAACCAACCAACTTGCATCACGTGCGTAGCTTCCTTGGTTTAGCCAGTTTCTACCGTAGATTTGTGAAGGACTTTAGCACAATTGCTTCACCTTTGCATGCTTTGAGCAAGAAAAATGCACCTTTTGTTTGGGGACCACCCCAAGATACTGCTTTCAATGAGCTTAAGAATTTGCTTACTCATGCTCCCGTGCTTGGTTTACCCAACTTTGACAAACCCTTTGAGATTCATTGTGATGCTAGTGGTAATGGGCTAATGGCATAGGAGGTGTGTTAACGCAAGAGAAGCTCCCCATAGCTTATTTTAGTGAGAAACTTTTCGGAGCGCAACTCAATTACCCCATCTATGACAAAGAGTTATATGCTTTAGTGTGAGTTTTGCATGAATGGGAACTTTACCTTCGCCCTCATGAATTTATGATTCATACCGATCATGAAACGCTTAAATACCTTAAGGGTCAAACTAAGTTGAACAAGCGTCATGCTAAATGGAGTGAATTCATTAAGTCTTTTCCTTATGTCATCAAGTACATTAAAGGTAAGGAAAATGTTGTGGCGGATGCTCTTTCCCGCATATGCATGCTTGTTACTCAACTTGAATTGGATGTCATTGGTTTTGATCACATAAAATACTTGTATGCACATGATCCTACTTTTGCTACTCCTTATGCCAAATGTTCGACGCATACCTCTTGGGATTGTTATTACATCAAAGATGGATATCTTATGAGAGCTAACAAACTTTGCATCCCCGAGTCTTCTCTTTGTTTGTTTCTTTTGCAGGAATCTCATGGAGGAGGACTAATGGGAAATTTTGGATGCGACAAGACTTTTGCTACACTCTCCAAGAACTATTATTGGCCCAAGATGTTTCGTGACGTCAACCGCTTCACCAACCGATGCTCTACATGTCGCAAAGCTAAGTCTAAAGCTCAATCCCATGGCCTTTATATGCCTCTCCCAATTCCATATCAACCATGGGAAGATATTAGCATGGATTTTGTACTTGGATTGCCTAGAACTAGAAATGGAAAGGATTCGGTATTTGTTGTTGTGGGCCGACTCTCTAAGATGGCACATTTCATTCCTTGCAACAAGATAGACGATGCTTCACATGTTGCCAATCTCTTTTGTAGGGAAATATTGCGTCTACATGGAGTGCCAAAGACGATTGTCTTGGACCGCGACGTCAAGTTCCTAAGCTACTTTTGGAAGACCCTATGCGCCAAGCTCGGAAGCAAGCTACTCTTCTCCACGGCTTACCATCCACAAACCGACGACCAAACGGAGGTGACCAACCGCACACTCTCCGCTCTACTTTGCGTGCTAATCAAGAAGAACATCAAGGAATGGGAGGAGTGTCTACCTATCGCTGAGTTCGCCTACAACCGCGCAAGACACTCAACTACCGGCAAGTCCCCTTTCGAGGTCATCTACGGATTCAACCCATTGCCACGATTGGACATTCTTCCTCTACCACTACAAGAGCACACAAATATGGACGCGAGTGCCCGAGTCAACTACCTCAAGAAGGTGCATGAAGATACAAGGCAAACCATCAAGCGGCAAGTACAACGACTCGCGACCAAGCTCAACGTCAACAAGCAACCCATGATATTCAACATTGGAGATCTTGTGTGGCTACACCTTCGCAAGGACTGCTTCCCCAATGAATGAAGTCCAAACTTCTACCACGAGACAATCGACCCTTCAAGGTGCTTGCATGCTACAACAACAACGCCTACAAGATCGACATCCCACGCGACAAGTACTCCGGAGCGACATCTTCAACGTCAAAGATCTCTCCCCGTACCATGGTGATGAGGATTTCGATCCGAGGTCGGATCTTTCCCATGGGAGGGGAGATGATGCGCAGCATCCCAAGGCCATCCCCATGGATCTACCTACATCTCCCATGACACCACTTGGACCAATGACAAGAGCCCATGCGAGAGCCATCGAGAACGAGGTTAACTCTTTCCTTGTTGAACTTGCCTTTGACCCACTTGAGACATGGCTACTAACTCAAATGGAGATGCTTTGTGTGCTTAGGTACCATGTAAGCAACCAAGGAGAAGTTACAATGCAAGATGGACATCAAGAGCATGAAGAACATCTTCCCAATGCAGAAATACCGGTACAACCGCCCAACTACCGGCCAACTACCAGTCAACTGGTACAACCGCCCAACTACCGGCCAACTATCGGTCAACCTTTTGTAATCAAGCGGTGCAAGGCCGGTACAACCCCGGTTTATACCGGTAACAACCAAAAGACCGGTACAACCGCCGAGCACCTTCGGAAACACCTCAAGAAGCCGATACCTGAGCTCCAAGCGGAACAACCGCCCCCATGACCGGTACTACCGGCCTGCCTGTGCGCATTGAAAGGGTCAACGGCCCGTGTAACCCCCAACTTACCCATTGGACTATAAATACTCGTCCCCTAGCTCCTAATTAGGGTCAGCAAAGTAGTAGCTCATTAGAGATAGAGCTTTGCTCATCCATTATGGATCTACTCCATGAGAGAGACCGCGGCCCCTCTTCGGAGAAGATCCCCTTGGATTCAAGACCCACTTTTGGGTGGCCCCATCAATACCTCCTTTTGGAGAAGAACCGGTTACCGTGTATCGTCCCTTGTTGATCGTGGATCATGTATCTCCCTTTGTTTTCATGGATCTAGCACATGTGTAATCATACTTGTCGGTTTGAGTGTTCCTCTTGTGTTCCCCTTTGTGATTTCCCCTCGTGTTCTTTGCGGGATCCGCTCCTTTCATGAAAGATCGGCCATCTAGGGTTCCACCCTACATCAGTTTTCGTGGATGATTTCTCTGTTTATGGGAAGTCTTTTGATGATTGTTTAAGCAATCTTGATCGAGTTATGCAGAGATGTGAACAAACAAATCTTGTCTTGAACTAGGAGAAGTGCCACTTTATGGTTAATGAAGGCATTGTCTTGGGTCATAATTTTTTTGAAAGAGGTATTGAAGTGGACAAAGCTAAGGTTGATGCAATTGAGAAAATGCCATGCCCTAAAGATATCAAAGGTATTCGTAGTTTCCTAGGTCATGCTGGTTTCTATAGGAGATTTATCAAAGACTTTTCTAAAATTCTAGGCCTCTTACGAATCTTTTGCAAAAGGATATTCCTTTTGTTTTTAATGATGATTGTTTAGAAGCCTTTGAAACACTAAAGAAAGCCTTAATTTCTACACCTATTGTCCTTGTACAACCACCTGATTGGCATTTGCCTTTTAAAATTATGTGTGATGCTAGTGATTATGCTGTTGGTGCTGTTCTAGGACAAAGAGTTGATAAGAAACTGAATGTTATTCATTATGCTAGTAAAACTATAGACATTGCTCAACGAAATTATGCTACTACTAACAAAGAATTCTTAGGAGTGGTGTTTGCTTGTGATAAATATAGACCTTACATTGTTGATTCAAAAGTAATTGTTCACACCGATCATGCTGCTATTAAATACCTTATGGAAAATAAAGATGCTAAACCTAGACTTATCTGATGGGTTCTCTTGGTACAAGAATTTGATTTACATATCACTGATAGGAAAGGAGCTGAGAACCCCGTAGCTGATAACTTGTCTAGGCTTGAAAATGTGCCAGATGACCCACTACCTATTGATGATAGTTTTCCTGATGAGTAGTTAGCTGCAATAAATGTTTCTCACAACACTCCTTGGTATGCTAACTATGCTAATTACATTTTTTCTAAATATTTACCACCTAGTTTTATATATCAACAAAAGAAAAAGTTCTTCTATGATTTAAGACATTACTTTTGGGAGGACCCACATTTTTATAAAGAAGGAGTAGATGGTATTATTAGATGTTGTGTACCCGAGCAAGAACAGGGACAAATCCTACGGAAATGTCACTCCGAAACTTATGGAGGGCATCATGCTGGAGATAAAACTGCTCACCAGGTATTTCAATCTAGATTTTATTGGCCTACTCTCTTCAAGGATGCCCATAAGTTCGTCTTATCTTGTGATGAATGCCAAAGAATAGGTAATACGGTAAGCATCAAAAAATGCTTATGAATTATTCACTTGCTGTTGAACCATTTGATGTTTGGGGATTTGACTACATGGGACCTTTTTCTTCCTCTAATGGGTATACACATATTTTGGTTGCTGTTGATTATGTTACTAAATGGGTAGAAGCTATTCCAACCTGTAGTGCTGATCACAACACCTCTATTAAAATGCTTAAGGAATTTATTTTCCCAAGGTTTGGAGTCCCTAGATATTCAATGATTGATGGTGGTTCACACTTTATTCATGGTGCTTTCTGTAAAATGCTTGCCAAGTATGATGTTAACCTTATAATTGCATCACCTTATCATCCTCAGTCTAGTGGTGAAGTTGAACTTAGAAATAGAGAAATAAAATTAATTTTGCAAAAGACTGTCAATAGGCCCCAAAAAATTGGTCTAAGAAATTAGATGATGCACTTTGGGCTTATAGAACAACATATAAAAATCCCATGGGTATGCACTACTAGGAAAATGCTTATACATAGAAATTTAGCAGTAGCGCCTGTTTGGGCTCCCACGCTACTGGTATGTACTAGTAGCGCCGGCCAAAATGGGTGCTACTGCTACTGTATAACAGCAGCGCTGGTTGGCGCGGGACGCACTGCTATTTAGCGAGCCACCGAGCTAAAATGGCAGGCCACTTAGCTCTAGCGTGTGATGTGTGCCAATGCTACAGCTACTGGGCTTAGTAGTAGTAGCGCTGGCCCATTACCCACGCTGCTGCTAAGCCCACTCCCTCCCCAGGCACGCGCGCCGGCCGGCCTGCTCGCGCCCCCGGCCTCATAACTCATCAGCTCACTCACACACTCCATTCCCTCCCTCAATCCCCCGCGCCGGCCCTCCTCCCCGCCGTCCTCCCTCCCCCGCGCCAGCTGCCCCGGCCCTCGCGCCGACTCTCCTCCCCCGCCGGCCGCCCCGGCCCCCGTGCCAGCCCTCCTCACTCACCGGCCGCCCCCGCGCTGGCCCTCCTCCCGCGCCATCCGCCCTCCCCCCGCGTCGGCCCTCCTCCATCGAGAGGTACATCCTCCTACCTAGTTTCTGTCGGGACCCCGATACCAAGTCACATCGATCTAGCCGGTAACACCTCATATAACTTTGCGGCCTCACGCATGGTATCCGCACGGGTGTTGCCTTACCCTGGCCCGGGACTGTTTGCGCCTTTTGGCTCACGTATATGATTGTGTCCCTAGCATCCATATGATAGAGAACCCGGGCCGACATGGCTAGTCGTGAACCCAAAACGGCACTAACCTATGGGGACAGGCATACATGATTCACATCGAGCATGTCGGTCAGCAGCGTGTGAATCCGGGCTGTAGCACTGGGCTAACAGGACTCCGGGAACCCGGGCTGTAGCAGGCTAGGCAGGACTCCGGATGTCACCGCATGACATTTCCCCGAAGGGACAGACACAGGAACGAAGTGAAACACATGCCGGCCAGTCAAGTGTCCTGAGCAGTAGTGCTGGGCTAGTAGGACTCCGGTGAACCGGGCTGTAGCGGACTACTATGGCTCAAGGAAGCACTAGACTACATTTCCCCATAAGAGAGGCTGCCAAGGATAAACAACTAGATTGTCGGATCCCACACATAGCAATACACGTCACACGTACGCATAACATGCAAGTATGTGCTGTACAACATGGCATCACAACATAACGCAAACTCATATAGATAAAGGCCCAGAAGAGCCACATAGTATTAAATACAAACAGGGGTCACATGACCCATCATTCAGAGCATACAAGCAACGGAAGCATTACATGTCTGAGTACAGACAACTACAAAAGAAAAAGGCTGGGAAGCCTGACTATCTACAAGTCCCTCCCAAGGGTACAAGATCGTAGCTGAGGTAACAAGCTACTCGTCGAAGTCCAAGCGGTACTACTAGTGAGACAGATGTCTCATCTTAAACATAAATAAAGCAAACGTGAGTACAAAGGTACTCAGCAAGACTTACATCAGATCCTATCATACATGCATTTGTATCAAGAAGGTAATGTGGGGTTTAGTTGCAGCAAGCCAGCTTTGACTCAGTGGCTATCCTGTTCTACGACAACGAGAAACTTCTTTGAGATGAGGCAGCGCACACGAGTCCACTAATCACCACATCAATACACTACTATGGATTCATCCCCGTCTCTCCACGAGAAGGCCATCCGTAGCACTCACACTTGTCTTGAGCATTTTAGAGTATCCACTTTAAGTTTTCTATGTACCACGTAAGCATCCAAGAAGTCCATAACCGAGGACACGGCTATTCGAATAGATCATGATAACCCTGCAGGGGTGTACTTCTTCACACACGCTCTCACCACTTATCACCATATACACGTCATGTATCTCGGCAACCTTCAAGCGGAAGCCTGGCGAGGGTGTCGGCCACGACCTGACTAACCAAACAAGACTCTAATCCAGGTTTATCGCCTATTCGGGTTCCATCCGCAAGGAGATCCGGCCGGGGTTTCGCTCACGGCCCCAAACGATGTGTACAGGGTTCCCGAGCCCACCATCCGGGTGCCACTCGGTACACCGGGCCACGTGTGCCTAGTCTGTCCCAAGTCCACCCTGCTGGGTGCCACTCGGTAGAAAAATAACACTACCTATAAACACCAGAAACTATTTGCAACTCCTGGACAGAGATCAAGTTGGCTAATAAGTCGAGAGGGGTCGAGTTACCGGAACCCAATATGTGGTAGTAGCTAGTCCTTGGACAACATACACAGAACTCAGTTCTTAGGGACGGTTCCAGTGAGACAACCCACCATGTACTCCTACATGGCCTCTCACCGCTACCTTTACCAAATCGTGTTCACACGCTTAACTATCAACATCAGAACATAACACTGTACTCCAATTCATTCCCAATGAATCAGACCTGACATACTCTAAGCAATAGCAGGCATGGCATGGCAAGAACACAACATGGCTCAAGCAACTCCTACACATGCTAGTGGGTTTCAACTATTTACTGTGGCAATGACAGGTCATGCAGAGGGATGGGTTCAACTACCGCAGCATAAAGTAGCAGTTGAATCGTTGTTGTCCTAATGCAGTAAAAGGGAGCAGGAGTGAGAGAGTGGGATTGTATCAGAATGAACAAGGGGGTTTTCTTGCCTGGTAGATCAATAGGGGGGGCACTGCTCCTCTGACAGGTACTCTGGATCGATCTCCGGAGCAGAACCTATCGAGAAGGAACGGTGTCGAAGATCATACACAAGTATATGCAACAATATGATGCATGATCATGTCATGAATATGTGATATTGTTTGAGTTAAAGCATCTAGCAATTATTTGCTTGAAGTCCATTTGAGCCAAGGGTTCAAATACAACTCCAAATTAAGCTCTTAAATATGCCATAAGTGTGTTTTCATATATACAGCATGTATATGTTGGTTTGTCATGCATGAAAATGGTACAGATGGATAGATTGAATTTTTCTGATCATTTTTCATATATAAATTATTTCAATCTGAGCTATGGTTGAATTTCTATGAATTTTTGAAGTTTATATCAATTTATGGAATTCTCTGAATTATTTAAAACCCAGAAAAAAATCATTATTGCGTCAGCATGACATCACAGAGGCGTCAGCAGGGCTGACCAGGTCAAACCTGATATGTGGGGCCACACGTCAGTGACACCGGGGCTAAGCCCGAGTCAAACCCAGCTGACCAGGGTTTGATCGAGCACTGGGGCCCATAGTCAGTGGCTTAGGGGGGTGGATTAAGCGGCAGGGTTAGCAGCTAATCACGCGCCACGTCAGTCGCTGGAGTTTCGCCGGCGACGACCTCGAGGCACGGCGGAAGTTCGCCGGAATGAGCTGGAGGCCATGGTTTGGCACACGGAGGCCACCGCGGGTAGCCCGTGCACGGGCGCATCCAGCCGCGCTCAGGGGAGGCCGCGGGAATGGCAGAGCTCGCCGGAGCAGAGCTCGCGGCGGCGGCCGGAGCTTGGGTGGGTGCGGGGTTAGCGCTGCGGCTTGCAAACAAGCTGGCTGTTGCGCTAGCGTTGCTCCACGGGTCATTGCGAGTGCAACGGACGCACGCGCCAGGCCATTTGGTCACCGGGGCTTCGCCGGCGACGAGCCCGTGCGGCGGAGCGGCTCGGCTCCGGTAGAGGAGGCGGCTAGAGGAAGTGTACGAGCACGGGGAGCAGGGGAGAAGATGGCGGAGCTCACAGGGAGTCGGATGGGCGGCTCGTTTGGCTCGGGGAAGCGTCGGAGCGAGCGGGCGGCGAAGGGGATCTCCGGTGGACCGAGGTTGAAGAAGAGGTCGGGGGAGCCGCTGCAGGGCGCGTCCGCTCGCGTGGCTTGGCGGAGAGGTTGCGGACGAGGTGGCGGAGCTTCTGGACACAGCAGCGAGGCGAGGGGAGCACGGTGGCTGCGGCTACGGTGTGCGGCGGCGACGACAGCGCTCGGGCGTTCGCGGGGGAGGGAGAGAGAGAGAAGGGGAGGCCACTTGAGAGAGGGAGAGAGGTGCGGGGCGGCGCGTGGCGTCGCGCGGGGCATCCAGGCGACGAGGAGGAAGACAGGCAGGTAGGTGCCGTGGCGCGCGAAGCGCGCGCGCGCCTGGCACACGCCTCGCCTACTGGCGCGAGGTGGAGGACGGTGCAGTGGCCAGTGGGCTGGGCCAGCACAGTTGGGCCGGCACAGTGCCAGGCCGCTGGTGGCCCAGGTAAGCATTTTTCCATTTTGTTTTCTTTTCTAATTTCTGACATTTGTTTCTGATTTAGTAAAATACTAAATCATTTTATTTAATTCCGTCAAGTTTTGCAGGGACCTAAGGAATTAATCCAAAGTCCCTCACCAAAATTCAGAATTATTGGACAATATTTTGTATATATAAAAATATTTATCCAACGCAAATAAATACTGGATTAATTCCAAATGCCCAAAATAATTACTTATGAGCTCTTTAAAATATTGGTTTGATTTTTATCTCTGTCCAATATTTTCAGAGAGCAACATGAGCATTTTCTTGGACCCTTTTGGAGCAATTTTTACTTGGGTCATTTTCAGAAATGATTTCTGAGGGTTTCACAAATCCCCATTTCAAAGTTAAATGGAATTTAAACATGATGCAAACATGAAGGCTAGCCTAGGTCATACCAGAACTAGGGATGTGACAACTCGCCCCCACTCGGAAAAATCTCGTCCCGAGATTCAGGAGTTGGCGGAAAGAAAGCGGGGTACTCAAGTCGAAGACGATCTTCACGCTCCCAGGTAGCTTCTCTCTCGGAATGATGAGACCACTGAACCTTGAGAAACTTGATGTTATGATGTCGAGTGACACGCTCTGCTTGATCAAGAATGCGAACACGGTACTCTCGATAGGTGAGGTTATCTTGGAGATCAAGCATTTCGTGGTCCACTCCGCGGATGGGATCCGAGAAGCAACGCCTGAGTTGAGAGACGTGGAAGACATCATGAACTCGAGAAAGATGTGGGGGTAGTTCCAACTGGTAGGCAACCTCTCCTCGTTTAGCGAGAATGAGAAAGGGACCAATGTAACGAGGAGCCAACTTGCCCTTGATACCGAATCGATGGGTACCCTTCAAAGGGGTAACCCGAAGGTAAGCTTTGTCACCAATTTCATAAGCCACTTCCTTATGACTATGGTCATACTGGCTCTTTTGACGAGATTGGGCTGTCTTCAAATTCTCACGAATGATGCGAACTTGCTCTTCTGCCTCCTGGATCATATCCGGTCCAAAGAATTGTCTTTCACCAGTTTCTGACCAGTTCAAAGGTGTTCGACATCTTCGTCCATACAGAACCTCAAAAGGAGCTTTCTTGAGGCTGGATTGGTAGCTGTTGTTATAAGCAAACTCGGCGAAGGGAAGACACTTCTCCCAATCCATACCGAATGAGATAACACAAGCTCTAAGCATGTCTTCGAGAATTTGGTTGACCCTTTCCACCTGACCACTTGATTGAGGGTGGAAAGCGGTACTGAAGGAAAGATGGGTGCCCATGGCAGTTTGGAAACTCTCCCAGAAATGAGAAGTGAAGAGACTACCACGGTCTGAATTGATCTCTAGTGGGACACCATGAAGTGACACTATTCGAGAAATATATAAGTCAGCGAGCTGACTAGCAGTGATACTCTCTCGAACAGGTAGGAAGTGAGCCACTTTGGAAAGACGATCAATGACTACGAAGATAGCATTATTCCCTCTCTTGGTCCTAGGAAAGCCGGTGATGAAGTCCATACCAACTTTATCCCATTTCCACTCAGGAATAGCTAAAGGTTGAAGGGTGCCAGCGGGCCTTTGATGTTTTTCCTTAGCGCGATGACAAATGTCGCAGTTAGCAATAAACTGAGCAATTTCTCTCTTCATCCTAGTCCACCAGAACCTCTGGCGTAGGTCCTGATACATCTTAGTACTACCGGGATGAATCGTGAGAGGAGATTCATGAGCCTCCTTAAGGATTAATTGCCGAAGATGCTGCTTCTTGGGGACCACCAGGCGATTCCCGAAGAAAACAACACCTCGGTCATCTATAGAGAAACTACCAGCAATGCCCTTAGCAATGTTTCTCTTGATCCGGGTAATCCCCGTATCATGCTTCTGGGCTTCTATGATATGATCCACAAGAGTAGGTTTCGCCACCAAGGTAGAAAGGAATCCATGAGGAGCAATGTGAAGGTTAAGCTTACAGAATTCCTCATGAAGAAGTGGTTGGCCCTGCTGCAACATGAGATTGTTACAATAGGACTTACGACTTAGTGCATCAGCCACGACATTTCCCTTGCCGGGGTGTAGGTAATCCCTAAGTCGTAATCTGAGATCAACTCCAACCAACGTCTTTGCCTAAGGTTCAAATCTGGTTGGGTGAAGATATACTTGAGGCTCTGGTGATCGGTGTAAATCTCGCAACGTTTACCGAGAAGGTAATGTCGCCAGGTCTTAAGTGCATAGACTACGGCTGCAAGCTCTAGATCATGTGTAGGATAATTCTCCTCATGTGGATGCAACTGTCGAGATGCATAGGCAATCACATGGCGATCTTGCATAAGAATGCAACCTAGTCCCTGTCGTGAGGCATCACAATAGATAACAAAGTCCTTAGTGAAATCCGGTGGCACAAGTATGGGAGCAGAAGTCAGGTGTCTTTTCAGTTCCTAAAAACTGTGCTCACACTGTGGGGACCACTCAAACTTTTTATCTTTCTTAAGAAGTTCCGTGAGAGGTTTGGCCACTTTGGAGAAGTTCTCAACGAAGCGGCGACAATAACTGGCTAGACCAAGGAAACTCCTAACTTGCTTAACTGTTTCAGGCGGAGTCCAATCAAGAACGGCCTGAACTCTCTCGGGATTGACGGCAATGCCCTTACCTGAGATCACGTGGCCTAGGTAGGTCACTTCTGGCAACCAAAATTCGCACTTGGAGAACTTGGCATAAAGGCGGTGCTCTCTGAGTTTTTCTAGCACAAGTCTAAGGTGTTCGGCATGATCTTCCTCGTTCTTCGAGTAAATAAGAATATCATCGAGGTAAACCACGACGAACTTATCTAAGTACTCCATGAAGATCGAGTTCATCAAGCGAGAGAATGTAGCTGGAGCATTGGTTAGACCAAAGGACATGACGGTGTACTCGTACTGGCCATAACGAGTGACAAAAGCTGTCTTAGGAATGTCCCCATTTCTGATCTTGATTTGGTGGTAGCCTAACCTCAAATCCATCTTGGAAAAGACTGAGGATCCAGCGAGCTGATCATACAGGTCGTTGATCCTGGGGAGCGGATACTTGTTCTTTATCGTGACCAAATTAACGGGACGATAATCTACAACCATCCGGTCCGTACCATCCTTCTTCTTGACGAAGAGGACGGGGCAAGCCCAGGGAGAAGAACTAGGACGGATGAAACCCTTTTGCAAGGATTCATCAAGTTGTTTCTTAAGCTCAGCTAGTTCTAAGGGTGCCATCTTGTAAGGTCTCCTAGAGATAGGAGCGGTTCCTGGGATAAGATCTATGACAAATTCTACATCTCTGTCAGGTGGAATACCTGGCAGTTCCTCTGGAAAGACATCCGGAAAGTCACGGACTACCGGAATATCTTCAAGGTCTGGAAGAGGGTTGGCATTAAGAGAATAGAGCTGACGCTTTGCAACTCTAGTGGAGACGGTGACTATCTTGCCAGATGGGTGTGTAAGCTGAACAGACCTTGTGTAACAATCAATCTTGGCATAATGAGCTTTCATCCAGTCCATACCCAAGATGATGTTAATATCTGTAGACTTGAGGGCTATAAGTGATGCAAGGAATACAAGTCTGTCAACAAGGATTTCATTACCGTGGCTTATTCTGGTAGTTTGCCATCTAGACCCTGGAGTTTGGATTTCAAGTGGAGTTGGCATATCACAAAATGACATGTCGTGCAAACGAGCATAGCCTTCAGAGATGAAGGAGTGAGATGCTCCGGTATCGAACAGAACCGAAGCTGGATGACAGTTGACAAGGAGTGTACCAAGAACGACATCCGGATCATCATGAGCGTCTTTAGCTGAGACGTGATGCACACATCCACATTTAGTGGGAGCTGACTTGACACTAATCATCTTGCGTGATGGCTTACCACGGCCAACAGACTTCTCAGGCTGGGGTGGAGCATAATTGGTTTGAGAGCAGTCACGTGCATAGTGTCCTGGCTCTCCGCAGGTGAAACAAGTCCCTGAAGTAGGACGTGGACCCGCTTTGACAAGCGGTCTATCAATAGGCCTGGGTGGAGCATGTAACTGAACTGGGTGAGGTGCCACACAAGATGGCCTTGGTGTATAACCGGGTGGAAGAGCGGAGTTCGGAACCCAAATCCGGCGCTTCTGCGAAGTAGAACTAGAAGAAGAACCCAAACCACGGGTGTGCTTACGAGACTCCTCGTAAGTGAGTTGAGCTGTCTCTGCATTAATGGCCTTGTTCACAAGAGCCTGGAATGTATTGCAATGATGCAAGTGGAGATCACGACGCAACTTGGGGTTGAGACCCTTCCGGAACCTAGCCTGCTTCTTGCGTCCGTGGACACCTCTTCTGTAGCATAGCGGGCAAGGTTCTCAAACTCTCTACTGTAAGCATCAACAACCATCTTACTCTGGGTGAAACTACAGAACTCTTCTCTCTTGCGATCAATGAGGGCTTGAGGAATGTGATGTTCACGAAAGGCTTCAGTAAAATCTCTCCAGGTAGGTATCTGGCCAGCTGGAAGCATAGCCTCATAGTTCTGCCACCAAAGACTAGCAGGACCTTCCAGATGATAAGCAGCGTAGGTGACCTTGTCACTTTCAGCTACGTTCGCAGAGCGCAGCTTGTGTGTGATACTACGTAGCCAGTCATCTGCATCGAGTGGTTCGATGGAATGATGGAAGGTAGGTGGTTTCAGACCAATGAAATCATAGATGGACGCTGACTCTTTGTGCTGATGGGAGGTGTTCTCCTCAATACGTGCTAACAAGCGGTTAGACTCTCGCTTGTTCTTCTCCATCTCTAACATGAACTCTGCCAACGAAGGCTGGTCGGGAGGATCCTCATCCCTACCATCTCCGTGGTTCCGGCTACGAGCAACAGAACTTCGGTTAACTGACGACATCCTGAAGAACCAACCAAGGAAACAAGGATGGATTCAGCATCATCATAAGGATGTAGAATATAGTACGAGGAAAAATACTATCTCTTGAACTCCTAGGACAATTCCGACAGCATAACGGCAGTAATATGCTCGAAATGAGACATTCTGCAAAAGACGGGGTAGTACCATACTCAACATCATCACTCAAGGTTTTGAGATATTGCTAAACAGGCCACACCGGAGGTACTCAAACTGGGATATGACTCAGATCAACCAAACCTTAGAGACTACGGAGTAGTAACACGTGATCCTGATAGACGGAAGAGAAAGCCTAGTTCCTTAACCCCGTAGGAAAGATAGGACGACTCAGATCAGAAGGGCATGAGGTATAAGGAGTAAAAAGAGCCTTACGTTCCCTTCCACAATCAATTCCCCTATATAGCTAAAGAATTTCTAGACCCAACTTCGACCAGGTTGGCTTGGCAATCCTACAGGCAGTCAGGCTCTGATACCAAAGCTGTCGGGACCCTGATACCAAGTCACATCGATCTAGCCGGTAACACCTCATATCACTTTGCGGCCTCACGCACGATATCCCCACAGGTGTTGCCTTACCCTGGCCCGGGACCATTTGCGCCTTTTGGCTCATGTATATGATTGTGTCGCTAGCATCCATATGACAGAGAAGCCGGGCCGACATGGCTAGTCGTGAACCCAAAACGACACTAACCTATGGGGACAGGCATACATGATTCACATCGAGCATGTCGGTCAGCAGCGTGTGAATCCGTGCTGTAGCACTGGGCTAACAGGACTCCGGGAACCCGGGCTATAGCAGGCTAGGCAGGACTCCGGATGTCACCGCATGACATTTCCCCAAAGGGACAGACACAGGAATGAAGTGAAACACATGCCGGCCAGTCAAGTGTCCTGAGAAGTAGTGCTGGGCTAGCAGGACTCCGGTGAACCGGGCTGTAGCAGACTACTATGGCTCAAGGAAGCACTAGACTACATTTCCCCATAAGAGAGGCTGCCAAGGATAAACAACTAGATTGTCGAATCCCACACATAGCAATACACGTCACACATACGCATAACATGCAAGTATGTGTTGTACAACATGGCATCACAACGTAACACAAACTCATATAGATAAAGGCCCAGAAGAGCCACATAACATTAAATACAAACAGGGGTCACATGACCCATCATTCAGAGCATACAAGCAACGGAAGCATTACATGTCTGAGTACACACAACTACAAAAGAAAAAGGCTGGGAAGCCTGACTATCTACAAGTCGCTCCCAAGGGTACAAGATCGTAGTTGAGGTAACAAGCTACTCGCCGAAGTCCAAGCGGTACTACTAGTGAGATAGATGTCTCATCTGCAAAACATAAATAAAGCAAACAAGAGTACCAAGGTACTCAGCAAGACTTACATCAGATCCTATCATACATGCATTTGTATCAAGAAGGTAATGTGGGGTTTAGTTGCAGCAAGCCAGCTTTGACTCAGTGGCTATCCTGTTCTACGACAACGAGAAACTTCTTTGAGATGAGGCAGCGCACACGAGTCCACTAATCACCACATCAATACACTACTATGGATTCATCCCCGTCTCTCCACGAGAAGGCCATCCGTAGCACTCACACTTGTCTTGAGCATTTTAGAGTATCCACTTTAAGTTTTCTATCTACCACGTAAGCATCCAAGAAGTCCATAACCAAGGACACGGCTATTCGAATAGATCATGATAACCCTGCAGGGGTGTACTTCTTCACACACGCTCTCACCACTTATCACCATATACACATCATGTATCTCGGCAACCTTCAAGCGGAAGCCTGGCGAGGGTGTCGGCCACGACCTGACTAACCAAACAAGACTCTAATCCAGGTTTATCGCCTATTCGGGTTCCATCCGCAAGGAGATCCGGCCGGGGTTTCGCTCACGGCCCCAAACGATGTGTACAGGGTTCCCGAGCCCACCATCCGGGTGCCACTCGGTACACCGGGCCACGTGTGCCTAGTCTGTCCCAAGTCCACCCTGCCGGGTGCCACTCGGTAGAAAAATAGCACTACCTATAAACACCAGAAACTATTTGCAACTCCTGGACAGAGATCAAGTTGGCTAATAAGTCGAGAGGGGTCGAGTTACCGGAACCCAATATGTGGTAGTAGCTAGTCCTTGGACAACATACACAGAACTCAGTTCTTAGGGACGGTTCCAGTGAGACAACCCACCATGTACTCGTACATGGCCTCTCACCGCTACCTTTACCAAATCGTGTTCACATGCTTAACTCTCAACATCAGAACATAGCACTGTACTCCAATTCATTCCCAATGAATCAGACCTGACATACTCTAAGCAATAGCAGGCATGGCATGGCAAGAACACAACATGGCTCAAGCAACTCCTACACATGCTAGTGGGTTTCAATTATTTACTGTGGCAATGACAGGTCATGCAGAGGGATGGGTTCAACTACCGCAGCATAAAGTAGCAGTTGAATCGTTGTTGTCCTAATGCAGTAAAAGGGAGCAGGAGCGAGAGAGTGGGATTGTATCGGAATGAACAAGGGGGTTTGCTTGCCTGGTAGATCAAAAGGGGGGCACTGCTCCTCTGACAGGTACTCTGGATCGATCTCCGGAGCAGAACCTATCGAGAAGGAACGGTGTCGAAAATCAAACACAAGTACATGCAACAATATGATGCATGATCATGGCATGAATATGTGATATTGTTTGAGTTAAAGCATCTAGCAATTATTTGGTTGAAGTCCATTTGAGCCAAGGGTTCAAATACAACTCCAAATTAAGCTCTTAAATATGCCATAAGTGTGTTTTCATATATACAGCATGTATAGGTTGGGTTTTCATGCATGAAAATGGTACAGATGGATAGATTGAATTTTTCTGATCATTTTTCATATATAAATTATTTCAATCTGAGCTACGGTTGAATTTCTATGAATTTTTGAAGTTTATATCAATTTCTGGAATTCTCTGAATTATTTAAAACCCAGAAAAAATCATTATTGCGTTAGCATGACATCATAGAGGCGTCAGCAGGGTTGACCAGGTCAAACCTGACGTGTGGGGCCACACGTCAGTGACACCGGGGCTAAACCCGAGTCAAACCCAGCTGACCAGGGTTTGACCGAGCACTGGGCCCATAGTTAGTGGCTTAGGGGGGTGGATTAAGCGGCAGGGTTAGCAGCTAATCACGCGCCATATCAGCCGCTGGAGTTTCGCCGACAATAACCTCGAGCCACGGCGGAAGTTCGCTGGAATGAGCTGGAGGCCATGGTTTGGCACACGAAGGCCACCGGCGGGTAGCCCGTGCACGGGCGCATCCAGCCGCGCTCAGGGGAGGCCGCGGGAACGGCGGAGCTCGTCGTAGCAGAGCTCGCGGTGGCGGCCGGAGCTCGGGTGGGTGCGGGGTTAGCGCTGCGGCTTGCAAAAAAGCTGGCTGTTGCACTAGCGTTGCTCCATGGGTCGTTGCGAGTGCAACGGACGCACGCGCTGGGCCATTTGGTCACCGGGGCTTCGCCGGCGACAAGCCCGTGCGGCGGAGCGGCTCGGCTCCAGTAGAGGAGGTGGCTAGAGGAAGCGTACGAGCGCGGGGAGCAGGGGAGAAGATGACGGAGCTCACAGGGAGTCGGATGGGCGGCTCGTTTGGCTCGGGGAAGCGTCGGAGGGAGCGGGCGGCGAAGGGGATCTCCGGCGGACCGAGGTTGAAGAAGAGGTCGGGGGAGCCGCTGCAGGGCGCGTCCGCTCGCGTGGCTTGGCGGAGAGGTTGCGGACGAGGTGGCAGAGCTTCTGGACACAACAGCGAGGCAAGGGGAGAATGGTGGCTGCGGCTACGGCGTGCGGTGGCGACGGCAGCGCTCGGGCGTTCGCGGGGGAGGGCGAGACAGGAGGGGAGGCCATTGGAGAGAGGGAGAGAGGTGCAGGGCGGCGCGTGGCATCGCACGGGGCATCCAGGTGACGAGGAGGAAGACAAGCAGGCAGGTGCCGTGGCGCGCGGAGCGCGCGCGCGCCGGGCACACGCCTCGCCTACTGGCGCGAGGTGGAGGACGGTGCGGTGGCCAGTGGGCTGGGCCAGCACAGTTGGGCCGGCACAGTGCCAGGCCGCAGGTGGCCCAGGTTAGGATTTTCCATTTTGTTTTCTTTTCTATTTTCTGACATTTGTTTCTGATTTAGTAAAAATACTAAATCATTTTATTTAATTCTGTCAAATTTTGCAGGGACCTAAGGAATTAATCCAAAGCCCCTCACCAAAATTCAGAATTATTGGACAATATTTTGTATATATAAAAATATTTATCCAACACAAATAAATACTGGATAAATTCCAAATGCCCAAAATAATTACTTATGAGCTCTTTAAAATATTGGTTTGATTTTTATCTCTGTCCAATATTTTCAGAGAGCAACATGAGCATTTTCTTGGACCCTTTTGGAGCAATTTTTACTTGGGTCATTTTCAGAAATGATTTCTGAGGGTTTCACAAATCCCCATTTCAAAGTTAAATGGAATTTAAACATGATGCAAACATGAAGGCTAGCCTAGGTCATGCCAGAACTAGGGATGTGACAGTTTCTTTTGAACCCTAGCTAGTTGAAAAAATTAGGTTTTTACTCTTTGTTGTTTAATCTTAGGAAAATGTAGTATGAAACCTTGCTAGTTAATCTTAGGATAATGTAGGTTTTTAATCTTAGTTGTTTAATGTTAGGTGTTTAATCTTAGTTGTTTAATCTTAGGATAATGTAGTATGAACCCTAGCTAGTTTATCTTAGGATAATGTAGTATGAATCTTAGGATAATGTAGTAATCACATTTTTTGTTATTTTCTAGTAAAAACAATTATTCCCATTACATGCAAATTTGAAATGGATATTTTGAAGTGGATATATGTCATATTTTCAACATGGCACAATCTTAGTTGTTTAACCGAGTGGCCTATGTTTTGCTAGAATGTTGATTCGTCCATGTTCTGGGAAATTTCAGGGCGCTCGATATGTCTTGCTTTTAGGAAAGGTCATGCCGAATTTTGCTAAGTGTTTATTAATTTTGTTTTCATAATTAAGCATTTTGTTCTCGACGTCGACGATGCCTACTCCGCATCCTCGTCGTCGACTCGGCGGAGGAGGCCTGCTTGAGCAGAGGGGACATGTCCGGGACTGGGCCTCACCGGGCTGGTACTGGGTTGTGCTACCTTCTGGTGAGCGCAGCTTAGTGAGGAGCCAACCTTTTATCGACCCAGAGCGTCTTTGGTGGCGGTCACGTGGGCCTGCATCGGTGCAGAGTCTTGATTCCCCCGCGCAGGTGGTACAACACCGTGTCACGGAGGAGGACGGGCACGTCCATCGCTACATGGTTGCGTTGGCGGACGGCAGGTTCTCCAATACCTGGAAGATTTTTCAAGGATCTCACCAGAGCTATGATCCTATGATGGTTCCTTCTCTTTGTGTGTCCACCGCGACCCACTGATCCTAGAGGAGCTATTATTCGAGATGTATTAGTGATATTATATGATGATCTTTGCTACAAACTACTATATATGTATTCGATGATGGATTATTAATTACCTATTAGTTATTTGCTTATTGAATGCATGCTAATTTGAATGGAGTAATTTGTTTTATCTCTATTATGATTTAGTTTTGCTTATTGAATGCATGCTAATTTGAATGGAGTAGTTTGTTTTATTTCTATTATGATTTTAGTTTTGCTTATTGAATGCACGTCTGTTTCAACAATGAACATATAGGAAATGTCTGACGATGAAAGGGAATTCTCTATGTGTGAGTACTGCGAAGATGAGCGCGGTCTGTGCGACAGGCCTCACCTGGTAGAAGGTCGGCGCTTCAGCATCAAGATCCAAGAGACCTTCGATGCTGAAACGGTATGCAACAACGAGTAGTGTTTTTTGTTATTTTTTGCATGACTTCTCTGCTTCTTCAACGTGTAATTTCTGTCTTTTACAATTCGACTAGCTTATCCCATGCCATGCAAGCCGCTATGTCTTGGAGAAGATGGGTTTTGAAGATCATGAAAGCATTGAGACAAAGATAATTCAACTAAGGACCCATCATAGTTATGATTTTGCTGTTAATCTATACAATTATATGAACTCATCCAATTTTGGTTGCCTAAATTGGGTAGCACTTTGCAAGACATATGATTTTCATGAGGGTATGCTTCTCACCTTCGATCTTGGTGATCCTGACATCGACGAAAAGAATATGACCATTTGGGTCCTTGTTGACACGCTTCCGGTTCTACCGCTGTGTGAGTTTCTCAAACATATTTATTAAGTAATTTATGTTGTTTATTTCAAAATAGTTGACAACTTATTTCCATTGATAGCTTATTTTCATTCTTCAAAAAATGTACGGAAGATGGTAAACAGAACCTACTACTACAATGATGAAGCACAATTAACTTATAAGGAGAAAGATGGTCTTATCGCATTTTTTACCGATCTTGAGAATTACAATAGCTATTATCAAACTCCTCCACATTATGGTCAACATGTACCACTAGTGCATGTGTTGAACTACGGTAACATAAATGGAGATAGCATGGTAAGATTTTCTACTATTACGACATCCGTGCATCTTTTGCATAAATTCTTCTAAAACTAAACTACATTGCTAACTACAAAGTTATTACTATGTTTTTGAACAGAAAAATCCCGATTGATTGTTTGCCTCATCTGATGTTGCCGAGAGGTCGCGTTGATGTTATGAGCTTACGGCCACCACGGCCAGGTCAGCCGCAGTATCCACATCACTCCTGTCCATACCAGATTTCTAAAAGCGAGGAAGCCATGATAATAAATGACTAGAAAAAATGTTTCCACCATCATAGAGAGCTACTTGGAAGCAACATTGTGCTTAGGCCAAGACTTGGAGATAGGATGATCTCCGTCTTTCTTATGGAGAGTCCATTTTCCTTAATGGAGAGTCAATGCCTATCTTGTTTTATGATATTTTACCAAAGAGAGGGTAGAGTAGGTCCTATGAGAGGGGTAGATCCTAGGTAGAATGTGTTATTATGTGCTACAATGTGTTAGAGTTGATGATGATGATGAGGAGTTGTGATTATGACTAGTGACCAACTTGTTATATGATGTCTCATTGACGAACATTGTTTGGTGGTGATGACTAGTGGTATTGAATATGCTATTTAAACAGACTAGTTCATGATGAGTTGTTATTGTATAAAATATATATATCTGTTTAAAATGTACAACGCCAAAATGCGAAAAACATAAATTTTAGAAGTAGCGCGGACCAAAATATTACCAGCAGCGCTCATTTACCAGTAGCGCTTTCTAGTGGCGCGCTACTAGTATATCAACATACTATTAGCGTTGGACTAAACAAGCGCTACTGCTACAAAATAGCTGTAGCGCCGTAGCAGTAGCGAGGGCGCCCACGCTAGTGGTAGCTCAAAAACCAGCGCTACTAGTAAGGTTTTCCCTAGTAGTGATGTCTCCTTATAAAATTGTTTATGGAAAAGCTTGTCATTTGCCTCTTGAGTTAGAGCATAAAACATACTGGGCAATCAAAGAACTCAACTATGATTTCAAACTTTCCCGTGAAAAGAGGTTATTTGATATTAGCTCATTAGATGAATGGAGAACCCAAGCTTATGAAAATGCCAAGTTGTTTAAAGAAAAAGTTAAAAGGTGGCATCGTAAGATAATCCAAAAGCGTGAGTTTAAAGTAGGAGAATATGTTCTTTTGTACAACTCTCGTTTCAGATTCTTTGCAGGAAAACTCCTCTCAAAATGGGAAGGCCCCTATGTCATTGAGGAGGTTTATTGTTCTGGAGCCGTCAAAATAAATAATGCCGAAGGTACTAACCAGAAGGTAGTTAACGAGCAACGAATAAAACATTATATCTCAGGTATGCCCATTAATGTTGAAAGTAATATTATGCAAACTTTGACACCGGAAGAACACATAAAAGAGTCCATCCGGAACACTCCAGAATCATGAAAATAAGGAGGTACGCGATACTGTGAGTAAACGGACTCCGAAAAATCCGCAGAAATATTTTTTCTCACTTTTGGAATATTTAGAAAAATAGGAAAATAGGAAACTTTCAGGAAGCATACCCTGGTGGGCACAAGACACCAGACGTGCCCAGGTGGGTTGTGCCCAGCTGTGGTACCTTCCGGACTTCGTTTTTCTACAACTTGCTTGTTTCCCAAGATAAAAAATCTTTATATACCCCCCGAACCTATTGACCACCCTATCGCGAAGAAATCCTCTGTTCTCTTTTCTTGCTGTTTTTGGTCAGATCTGTTGAGTCAGGCATCATGTCTTCCTCACCCTCCAACAACGGAGAAGTAGATGCAGGGGTGTTTCAGGAGTATCTAAGGAGAGAGGAAGCTGAAGAAGTTGCTATGGAGGAAGAAGAGGAAAATCCTGTTGGGGTTCACTCTCCGGCTTCCGAGAGAGGGACATTGGCTAGCATCTTCACTCATCCGAATCCTCATCGAGCTATGATACCGTCAAATAATCAAAAGAGCCTCAAAGTTCAAGAAGAAACCCCACTAAGAAGGCCTTTACACAGGTTACATCATAACAATTTTCGCAATTTGATTCATAAGTATGGTTTTGAGAATACTCCTCGTAGGCACATACTGTCCAATTGGGACATATCTTGCCCTTGAGAAAACAGTGCAGGAACAATTCCCTGGGGCCTGGAAAATAAGCACATAATGGCTGAAGTGAAGAAAAACAGTGAGTTACTTAATCAAGCCCTTCGGGATATCCAAGGTTTGAAAGATCTACTCATGGTTATATTGGAGAATACTACACCACCACCATCTTCTTCTTCATCATCAAAAGAGAATTGAGTATCGGGTATGGGCACTCCCCTTGGCTGTCGCCAAGCTTGGGGGAGGTGTCCCGATATCATATCATCCCCATTATCTTTTGCCTTTACTTATTTTAGTTCGATCTTTTGCTTTAAATGAATAAAAGTTTAGTTTGATCCTTTCTTTTCGAGAGTTTACTTCGTGATTGATAACCCACAAGTATAGGCGATCGCAACAATTTTCGAGGGTAGAGTATTCTATTGGGGAACGTAGTATTTCAAAAAAATTCCTATGATCACGCAAGATCTATTTAGGAGATGCATAGCAATGAGAGGGGGGAGTGTGTAAGTACCCTCATAGACCAAAAGCGGAAGTGTTTATCAACGCGGTTGATGTAGTCGTACACCTTCATGATCGGTCCCGATCAAGTATCGAATGTACGTCACCTCCGCTTTCAGCACACGTTCAGCTCGATGACGTCCTCGCCTTCTTGATCCAACAAGATGGACGGAGTAGTTGATGAGGTCTGGCAGCACAACGGTGCGGTGACGGTTGTGGCACATCTTACTAAGTTGAATGACATAGCCACCCTTTTTACTCATGATGAGAAAACTCGCTACCATTTTATTCTCAAATTATTTCCTTTCTCATTAAAGGGTAATGCTAAAGCTTGGTACAATACTCTTACTCCTAGTTGTGTGCGTAGTCCCCAGGATATGATTTACTACTTCTTTGAAAAATATTTTCCTGCTCATAAGAAACAAGCTGCTTTACAGTAAATATTTAACTTTGCTCAAACTAAAGAAGAGAGACTCCCACAAGCTTGGGGGAGGCTTTTTCAGTTACTTAATGCTTTGCCTGATTATCCTCTTAAGAAAATGAAATACTTGATATCTTCTACAATGGACTAACCGATGCTTCTAGGGATTTCCTAGATAGTTGTGCTGGTTGTGTTTTCAGGGAACGAACTGTTGGACAAGCTAAAGAATTATTAAATAATATATTGAAAAACTATGATGATTGGACTATTCCTGAACCACCGCCTAAACCCACTCCGAAGAACAGGAGTACATTATATCTCAGTCCTAAAGATATGCAAGAGGCAAAGAAATCTATGAAGGAAAAATGTATTAAAGTTGAGGATGTTAAAAATTAACCTCCTATTGAAGAAATACATGGGCTTAATACACCGTAACTTCCTAAGGTGGTAGAGGTAAATTCTCTTATGAAGTTTAATGATAGTGATAATCCTCACAATATGCATCCTAGTCAATGCCTTTATGAGTTCGAAAACTACACTAGAAAACAAGATCACTTCAATGCAAATGTTATGAAACAATTGAAATATAATTCTGATATGATTGCTCGCTTGAGTGTATTGTTATTTCGAATATCAAATGATGTTAGAGGTATGGGAAAAGATTCTTCTATGGTTCAAACTCAATTAGAACAAGTTGCCAAATCTCAAAGAGAATTGCTTGATGAAATGAATAATAATATGCATGACTTTGCTGTTAGAGTTGCAACTAGAGGAGGTAAAATGACTTAGGAACCACTTTATCCTGAGGGACACCCTAAAATAATTGAACAAGATTCACAAAGAGCTAACACTAGTGCACCTAGTTCTTCTAGAAATAAAAAGAAAAAGAAGAATGATAGGACTTCACATGCTCCTAGTGAACCTGAAATAGAAAAACCTCTTGACAATGATAATGAAGTTTCTATCTCAGATGCTGAAACTCAATCTGGTAATGAACACTCACCTAGTGATAATGAAAAAGACAATGATGAGGTTCATGAAGACTCTCAACCAACCAATGAAAAAGAACCAGACAATGATGTTGAGATAGAAACACCTGTTGATCTTGATAACCCACAACCTAAAAATAAAAGATATGACAAAAGAGACTTTGTTGCTAGAAAACACGGTAAAGAAGAACCGTGGGTCCAAAAACCTATGCCTTTTCCACCCAAGTCAACTGAAAGAAAGATGATGAAGATGTTGAGGCCAGTCTTTTTGCGTACTCGCTTGACTGATATCTTAAAAATGCCTCCATATGCAAAGTATATGAAAGACATCATCAAAAATAAGAGAAAAATATCGGGAGCTAAAATCTCCACTATGCTTGCTAATTATACTTTCAAAGATGGAGTACCTAAAAAACTTGGAGATCCGGGAATACCAACTATACCTTGCTCTATCAAAAAGAATTATGTGAAAACTGCTTTGTGTGACTTAGGAGCTGGTGTTAGTGTTATGCCTTTTTCTTTATATAAAAGACTTGACTTGAATAAACTCACACCTACTGAAATATCTTTGCAAATGGCTGACAAATCAACAACCATACCTATCGGTATCTGTGAGGATGTGCCCGTTGTTGTTGCTAATGTTACTATTTTGACTGACTTTGTTATACTTGAGATGCCCGAGGACAAGAACATGTCGATTATCCTTGGTAGACCATTCTTGAATACTGCAGGGCCTGTTATTGATTGCAATAAAAGCAAGGTCACTTTTCATATCAATGGTAATGAGCATATGGTGCACTTTCCGAAGAAAAAATTCCAAGTGAATGGTATTAATGTTATTGAAAAATCTCCTACAATCACTATTGGAAGTTTTCAAATACCTCTACCTACTGTCAAAAAGAAATATGAAATGCTTATTGTTGAGGACATTCATATCCCCATTGATGTAACTTAGTGATTTATGGAAGTTGTTCGGTTTCATGCTAATCGAAAGTGGTTGCTAATAAGACCTGATCAACCTTACAAATGGATCATTTTTGAGCGGTATGAAGATGATGAATTTCGTGTAACAGCCTGGTCTTTGGCCCTTTTCTTTTTCTTTTTGATTTATTGGTTTTTTCTCTGTTTTTCTTTTTGGAGTGGTTCTGTGGCCTTGCCACATGGGAAATCTGATGGGGAACGTAGCAAAAATTCAAAATTTTCCTACGTGTCACCAAGGTCTATCTATGGAGAAACCAGCAACGAGGGGAAGGAGAGTGCATCTACATACCCTTGTAGATCGCTATGCGGAAGCGTTCAAAAGAACGGGGTTGAAGGAGTCGTACTCGTCGTGATCCAAATCACCGGAGATCCTAGTGCCGAACGGACGGCACCTCCGCGTTCAACACACGTACAGCCCGGTGACGTCTCCCATGCCTTGATCCAACAAGGAGAGAGGGAGAGGTTGAGGAAGACTTCATCCAGCAGCAGCACAACGGCGTGGTGGTGGTGGAGGAGCATGGTACTCCAGCAGGGCTTCGCCAAGCACCGCAAGATATGAGGAGAAAGAGAGGTAGGGCTGCACCAACAGGGAGAGGAACTCGTGTGTATTGGGCAGCCCAAACCTCAACTATATATAGGGGGAGGGGAGGGGCTGTGCCCCCACCTAGGGTTCCCTCCCTAGGGGTGGCGGCAGCCCCCTAGATCCCATCTAGGGGCGGCCAAGGGGAGGGGAGAGGGGGAGGCGCACCAGGGTGGGCCTTAGGGCCCATCTGCCCTAGGGTTTGCCCCCTTCCCCTCTTCCTTGCGCCTTGGGCCTTGGTGGGGGGGGGGGGGGCGCACCAGCCCACCTGGGGCTGGTCCCCTCCCACACTTGTCCCATGCAGCCCTCCGGGGCTTGTGGCCCCACTTGGTGGACCCCCGGGACCCTCCCGGTGGTCCCGGTACGTTACTGATAAAACCCGAAACTTTTCCGGTGACCAAAACAAGACTTCCCATATATAAATCTTTACCTCCGGACCATTCCGGAACTCCTCGTGACGTCCGGGATCTTATCCGGGACTCCGAACAACATTCGGTAACCACATACAAACTTCCTTTATAACCCTAGCGTCATCGAACCTTAAGTGTGTAGACCCTACGGGTTCGGGAACCATGCAGACATGACCGAGACGTTCTCCGGTCAATAACCAACAGCAGGATCTGGATACCCATGTTGGTTCCCACATGTTCCACGATGATCTCATCGGATGAACCACGATGTCGAGGATTCGATCAATCCCGTATGCAATTCCCTTTGTCTAGCGGTATTGTACTTGCCCGGGATTCGATCGTCGGTATCCGATACCTTGTTCAATCTCGTTACCGAAAAGTCTCTTTACTCGTTCCGTAACACATAATCCCATGATAAACTCCTTGATCACATTGTGCACATTATGATGATGTCCTACCGAGTGGGCCCAGAGATACCTCTCCGTCACACGGAGTGACAAATCCCAGTCTCGATTCGTGCCAACCCAACAGACACTTTCGGAGATACCCGTAGTGCACCTTTATAGTCACCCAGTTACGTTGTGACGTTTGGCACACCCAAAGTATTCCTACGGTATCCAGGAGTTGCACAATCTCATGGTCTAAGGAAATGATACTTGACATTAGAAAAGCTTTAGCATACGAACTACATGATCTTGTGCTAGGCTTAGGATTGGGTCTTGTCCATCACATCATTCTTCTAATGATGTGATCCCGTTATCAATGACATCCAATGTCCATGGTCAGGAAACCATAACCATCTATTGATAAACGAGCTAGTCAACTAGAGGCTTACTAGGGACATGGTGTTGTCTATGTATCCACACATGTATCTGAGTTTCCTATCAATACAATTCTAGCATGGATAATAAACGATTATCATGAACAAGGAAATATAATAATAACCAATTTATTATTGCCTCTAGGGCATATTTCCAACAGTCTCCCACTTGCACTAGAGTCAATAATCCAGTTCAGATTGCTATGTGACTAACACTCAAGGTCACATCCCCATGTGACTAACACCCAAAGAGTTTACTAGAGTCAATAATCTAGTTCACATTACCATGGGATTAACACTCGATGAGTTCTGGGTTTGATCATGTTATGCTTGTGAGAGATGTTATAGTCAACGGGTCTGAATCTTTCAGATCCGTATGTACTTCACAAATTTCTTATGTCATCTTGTAGATGCAACTACTACGCTACATTTGGAGCTATTCCAAATAACTGTTCTACTATACGAATCCAGTTTACTACTCAGAATAATCTGGATTAGTGTCAAAGTTTGCATCAGCGTAACCCTTTACGACGAACTCTTTTACCACCTCCATAATCGAGAAAATTCCTTAGTCCACAAGTTACTAAGGATAACTTTGACCGCTGTCCTGTGATCCATTCTTAGATCACTCTTGTACCCCTTGACTGACTCATGGCAAGGCACATATCAGGTGCGGTACACAGCATAGCATACTGTAGAGCCTATGTCTTAAGCATAGGGGACGACCTTCGTCCTTTCTCTCTATTCTACCATGGTCAAGCTTTAAGTCTTAATTTCATACCTTACAACTCAGGAAAGAACTCCTTCTTTGACTGATCCATCTTGAACACCTTCAAGATCATGTCTAGGTATGTGCTCATTTGAAAGTACCATTAAGCGTTTTGATCTATCCTTATAGATCTTGATGCTCAATTTTCAAGTAGCTTAATCCAGCCTTTCCATTGAAAACACTTTCCAAATAACCCTATATGCTTTCTAGAAATTCTACGTCATTTCTGATCAACAACATATATTCATCAGAAATTCTATAGTGCTCCCACTCACTTCTTTGGAAATACAAGTTTCTCATAAACTTTGTATAAACCCAAAATCTTTGATCATCTCATCAAAGCGTACATTCCAACTCCGAGATGCTTACTCCAGTCCTTAGAAGGATTGCTGGAGCTTTGCATACTTATTAGCATCTTTCAGGATTGACAAAACCTTCCGGTTGTATCACATACAACCTTTCCTCAAGAAAATCGTTGAGGAAACAATGTTTTGACATCCTATCTGCAAGATTTCATAAATAATGCAGTAATCGCTAATATAATTCCAACAGACTCTTAGCATCGCTACGAGTGAGAAAGTCTCATCATAGTCAACTCCTTGAACTTGTCGGAAAGCATCTTAACGACAAGTCGAGCTTTCTTAATGGTGATACTTACCATCATTGTCCGTCTTCCTTTAAAATCCATATGTACCTAACAGCCTTACGACCATCAAGTAGTTCTTCCAAATTCTACACTTTGTTTTCATACATGGATCCTTTCTCGGATTTTATGGCCTCGAGCCATTTATCGGAATTCAGGCCCACCATTGCTTCTCCATAGCTCGTAGGTTCATTGTTGTCTAGCAACATGACTTCGAAGACAGGATTACGTACCACTCTGAAGTAGTACGCATCCTTGTTATCCCATGAGGTTTGGTAGTGACTTGATCTGAAGTTTCATGATCACTATCATAAGCTTCCACTTCAATTGGTCTAGGTGCCACAGGAACAACTCCCTGTGCCCTGCCACACACTAGTTAAAGAGACGGTTCAATGACCTCATCAAGTCTCCACCATCCTCCCACTCAATTCTTTCGAGAGAAACTTTTCCTCGAGAAAGGACCCAATTCTAGAAACAATCCCTTATTGCTTTCGGATCTGAGACAGGAGGTATACCCAACTATTTTGGGTGTCCTATGAAGATGCATTTATCCGCTTTGGGTTCAAGCTTATCAGCCTGAAACTTTTCACATAAGCGTCGCAGCCCCAAACTTTTAAGAAATGACAGCTTAGGTTTCTCTAAACCATAGTTCATACGGTGTCATCTCATCGGAATTACATGGTGCCCTATTTAAAGTGAATGTGGTTGTCTCTAATGCCTAACCCATAAACTATCATGGTAATTCGATAAGAGACATCATGGTATGCATCATATCCAATAGGGTGCAGTTATGATGTTCGGACACACCATCACACTATGGTGTTCCAGGCTGTATTAGTTGTGAAACAATTTCCACAATGTCTTAATTCTGTGCCAAACTCGTAATTCAGATATTCATCTCTATGATCATATCATAGATATTCTTGTCACGACGATCTTTCAACTTCACCCTGAAATTACTTGAACCTTTCAATAATTCAGACTCGTGATTCATCAAGTAAATATACTCAACATCTACTCAAATCATCTGTGAAGTAAGAACATAACGATATCCACTACAAGCCTCAGCACTCATTGGACTGCACACATCAAAATGTATTACTTCCAACAAGTTGCTTTCTAGTTCCATTTTACTGAAAACTAGGCTTTCAGTCATCTTGCCCATGTGGTATGATTTGCATGTCTCAAGTGATTCAAAATCAAGTGAGTCCAAACGGTCCATTTGCATGGAGTTTCTTCATGCATATACACCAATAGACATGGTTCGCATGTCTCAAACTTTTCAAAAACGAGTGAGCCCAAAGATCCATCAACATGGGGCTTCTTCATGCGTTTTGTACCGATATGACTTTCGTGGCAGTGCCACAAGTAGGTGGTACTATCATTACTATCTTATATCTTTTGGCATGAACATGTGTATCACTACGATCGAGATTCAACAAACCATTCATTTTGGGTGCAAGGCCATTGAAGGTATTATTCAAATAAACAGAGTAACCATTATTCTCCTTAAATGAATAACCGTATTGCGATAGACATAATCCAATCATGTCCATGCTCAACGCAAACACCAAGTAACAATTATTTAGGTTTTAATACCAATCTCGATGGTAGAGGGAGCGTATGATATTTGATCAACCATGGAAATACTTCCAACACATATCGTCATCTCACCTTTTAGCTAGTCTCCGTTTATTCCGTAGCCTTTTATTTTGAGTTACTAACACTTAGCAACTGAACCGGTATCTAATACCCTGGTGCTACTACGAGTACTAGTAAAGTACACATTAACACAATGTATATCCAATATACTTCTATCGACCTTGCCAGCCTTCTCATCTACCAAGTATCTAGGGTAATTCTGCTCCAGTGGCTGTTCCCCTTATTACAGAAGCACTTAGTCTCGGGTTTGGGTTCAACCTTAGGTTTCTTCACTAGAGCAGCAGCTGAATTGCCGTTTCATGAAGTATCCCTTTTTGCCCTTGCCCTTCTTGAAACTAGTGGTTTCACCAACCATCAACAATTGATGCTCCTTCTTGATTTCTACTTTTGTGGTGTCAAACATCGTGAATATCTCAAGGATCATCATATATGTCCCTGATATATTATAGTTCATCACGAAGCTCTAGCAGCTTGGTGGTAATGACTTCGGAGAAACATCACTATCTCATCTGGAAGATCAACTCCCACTCGATTCAAATGATTGTTGTACTCAGACAATCTGAGCACAAGCTCAACCATTGAGCTTTTCTCCCTTAGTTTGTGGGCTAAGAAAATCGTCGGAGGTCTTATACCTCTTGACGTGGGCACGAGCTTGAAATCCCAATTTCAGCCCTTGAAACATCTCATATGTTTCGCGATGTTTCAAAACGTCTTCGGTGCCTCAACTCTAAACCGTTTAACTGAACTATCACGTAGTTATCAAAATGTGTATGTCGGATGTTCGCAACATCCACAAACAATGTTCGAGGTTCAGCACACTGAGCGGTGCATTAAGGACATAAGCCTTCTATGAACCAATGAGGACAATCATCAGTTTACGGATCTAGTCCGCATAATTGCTACTATCAACTTTCAACTAAAATTTCTCTAGGAACACATCTAAACAGTAGAACTAAAGCGCGAGCTACGACATAATTTGTGAAGACCTTTTGACTATGTTCAGGATAATTAAGTTCATCTTATGAACTCCCACTCAGATAGACATCACTCTAGTCATCTAAGTGATTACATGATCCGAGTCAACTAGGTCGTGTCCGATCATCACGTGAGACGGACTAGTCAACATCGGTGAACATCTTCATGTTGATCGTATCTTCTATACGACTCATGTTCGACCTTTCGGTCTTCTGTGTTTCGAGGCCATGTCTGTACATGCTAGGCTCGTCAAGTCAACCTAAGTGTTTGCATGTGTAAATCTGTCTTACACCCGTTGTATGTGAACGTTGGAATCTATCACACCCGATCATCACGTGGTGCTTCGAAACAACGAACTATCGTAACGGTGCACAGTTAGGGGGAACACTTTCTTGAAATTATTATGAGGGATCATCTTATTTACTACCGTCGTTCTAAGTAAAAAAGATGCAAAAACATGATAAACATCACATGCAATCAAATAGTAGTGACATGATATGGCCAATATCATATAGCTCCTTTGATCTCCATCTTGGGGCTCCACGATCATCTTGTCACCGGCATGACACCATGATCTCCATCATCATGATCTCCATCATCGTGTCTTCTTGAAGTTGTCACGTCATCTATTTCTTCTACTACTATGGCTAACGCTTTAGCAATAAAGTAAAGTAATTACATGACGTTTATGTTGACACGCAGGTCATAAATAAATAAAGACAACTCCTATGGCTCCTGCCGATTGTCATACTCATCGACATGCAAGTCGTGATTCCTATTACAAGAACATGATCAATCTCATACATCACATATATCATTCATCACATCCTTTTGGCCATATCACATCACATAGCATACCCTGCAAAAACAAGTTAGACGTCCTCTAATTTTTGTTTGCATGTTTTACGTGGCTGCTATGGGTTTCTAGCAAGAACGTTTCTTACCTACGCAATAACCACAACATGATATGCCAATTGCTATTTACCCTTCATAAGGACCCTTTTCATCAAATCCGATCCGACTAAAGTGGGAGAGACAGACACCCGCTAGCCACCTTATGCAACTAGTGCATGTCAGTCGGTGGAACCAGTCTCACGTAAGAGTACGTGCAAGGTCGGTCCGGGCCGCTTCATCCCACAATGCCGCCGAATCAAGATTGGACTAGTAACGGTAAGCATATTGAACAAAATCAACACCCACAACTAGTTTGTGTTCTACTCGTGCATAGAATCTACGCAATAGACCTAGCTCATGATGCCACTGTCGGGGAACGTAGCAAAAATTCAAAATTTTCCTACGTGTCACCAAGATCTATCTATGGAGAAACCAGCAACTAGGGGAAGGAGAGTGCATCTACATACCTTTGTAGATCGCTATGCGGAAGCGTTCAAAAGAACGGGGTTGAAGGAGTCGTACTCGTCATGATCCAAATCACCGGAGATCCTAGTGCTGAACGGACGGCACCTCCGCGTTCAACACACGTACAGCCCGGTGACGTCTCCCATGCCTTGATCCAGCAAGGAGAGAGGGAGATGTTGAGGAAGACTCCATCCAGAAGCAGCACAACGGCGTGGTGGTGGTGGAGGAGCGTGGTACTCCAGCAGGGCTTCGTCAAGCACCGCAAGATATGAGGAGAAAGAGAGGTAGGGCTGCACCAACAGGGAGAGGAACTCGTGTGTATTGGGCAGCCCAAACCTCAACTATATATAGGGGGAGGGGAGGGGCTGTGCCCCCACCTAGGGTTCCCTCCCTAGGGGTGGCGGCAGCCCCCTAGATCCCATCTAGGGGCGGCCAAGGGGAGGGGAGAGGGGGAGGCACACCAGGGTGGGCCTTAGGGCCCATCTGCCCTAGGGTTTGCCACCTTCCCCTCTTCCTTGCGCCTTGGGCCTTGGTGGGGGGGTGAACCAGCCCACCTGGGGCTGGTCCCCTCCCACACTTGGCCCATGCAGCCCTCCGGGGCTTGTGGCCCCACTTGGTGGACCCCCGGGACCCTCCCGGTGGTCCCGGTACGTTACCAATAAAACCCGAAACTTTTCCGGCGACCAAAACAGGACTTCCCATATATAAATCTTTACCTCCGGACCATTCCAGAACTCCTCGTGACGTCCGGGATCTTATCCGAGACTCCGAACAACATTCGGTAACCACATACAAAATTCCTTTATAACCCTAGCGTCATCGAACCTTAAGTGTGTAGACCCTACAGGTTCGGGAACCATGCATACATGACTGAGACGTTCTCCGGTCAATAACCAACAGCGGGATCTGGATACCCATGTTGGTTCCCACATGTTCCACGATGATCTCATCGGATGAACCACGATGTCGAGGATTCGATCAATCCCGTATGCAATTCCCTTTGTCTAGCGGTATTGTACTTGTCCGAGATTCGATCGTCGGTATCCGATACCTTGTTCAATCTCGTTACCGGGAAGTCTCTTTACTCGTTCCGTAACACATAATCCCATGATAAACTCCTTGATCACATTGTGCACATTATGATGATGTCCTACCAAGTGGGCCCAGAGATACCTCTCCGTCACACGGAGTGACAAATCCCAGTCTCGATTCGTGCCAACCCAACAGACACTTTCGGAGATACCCGTAGTGCACCTTTATATTCACCCAGTTACGTTGTGACGTTTGGCACACCCAAAGTATTCCTACGCTATCCGGGAGTTGCACAATCTCATGGTCTAAGGAAATGATACTTGACATTAGAAAAGCTTTAGCATACGAACTACATGATCTTGTGCTAGGCTTAGGATTGGGTCTTGTCCATCACATCATTCTTCTAATGATGTGATCCCGTTATCAATGACATCCAATGTCCATGGTTAGGAAACCGTAACCATCTATTGATCAACGAGCTAGTCAACTAGAGGCTTACTAGGGACATGGTGTTGTCTATGTATCCACACATGTATCTGAGTTTCCTATCAATACAATTCTAGCATGGATAATAAAAGATTATCATGAACAAGGAAATATAATAATAACCAATTTATTATTGCCTCTAGGGCATATTTCCAACAAAATCATCCTCATTCCCCCTCGCAAGTGGTTCATAATTCTCAAAACCTTTCCTATATCATGTCACTTCACACCTTGAGCAAACCCTAAAATCTTTTTCTGGGGAGCATTCCTTTTTCTAATAAATGAATAACCCTATCCACCCTAGGTTGTGAAGCAACCTATATTTCTGTCACTTCCAAAAATCCAAATTAAACATTATAATTTCTTTAGGTTATATGTTGCTCAAATATGCCCAAACTTTCCTGCCCTAGCCCAAGAATAATTCCCACATAATTAATCTTCATTGCTGTCCAGTAGGGCTTTCTGTGAAGGAAGTGCCACCTATATTTCCTTGTTGGCTCCCAAACTCTTTGGGATGCTATTTCGTCCAAATCATTGCCTCATGCCAAAATTCACCTTTATTTGCCTAGCCAATCTTCCTTAGCAATTTTTCAAACTTTCTGTCAGACAGAAGGCATTGTGAAGGAAGTACTAGCTAGGAGTTTCCAAATGAGTTGAAATTTCGCACACTCCTTCATGTGCTCATATTATCACACCCCTCCAAATTTCATATCCATCCCTTGATCTATGTGAGCACATGATCTAATCTTGGCTTCTGTCAATATTTTCAGGTTGTGAAGCAAGTATGATTTTTATTGCTTCCTTAATCCTGAGAAATTACCAGATTGTGCTCCTACCCTATAACATCTCTCGACCAAATTTTGGATCAATTCTTCAAGCCAATGTTCCTATAGAATTTTTGCAAGTTTCTGGACAGAGAGAATAGTTGTGAAGGAAGTACCGTTTTGGTGAATCCAATTGGTATGAAATTTTTACAGCACCTTTCTCTGTCCAAATCATTGTCCTATGCCAAATCTCAGCTCAAGTTGATGCTGCATGTGAGTGCATCATATTGATTCCGTTTCTGACCAGATTTTGAAGTTGCTTAGAAACTAAATTAAATCTTGATCCAAATCTTCTCAAAGTTAACAAGATTACAATCCTTCCTAAGCTGATCACCCCAGACAAACTCATTGGCGCCAGTAAAGTTCCTGTTGATCACTAGTGCACAGCCAAGTTTACTGCAGTAAACTTTAGACGATGACTACCATTTAACCATAGCACCCCAGATCAAGCCATGGCATCATAAACGCTCCATATTGGAAGGACATAATGCTAGACACCATTTACTTTCCTCCCATGAGCTCCCTGTGCATTTTCCCGTGGTGACTGCGCAGCTGGCAAGGCTGTGCGCGCGCTCTATGCGCAGTGGCCGCGTCTAGCGCGCTGTTTATGCTTCGTCTTCTTTCCTCTTGTCGTCTTAGCGCGCGTGAGCATGTCCCTTGGCTTCACCTCGTCACCGCCGTTCCCCTGGACCCCTATCCCCCTCCGTCCGCTTCCTCACTACCGCAAGCCGCCGCACGCCCATGGACGAACAGTGCCGGTTTGGCTCGGAGCTTGCCATCTTCTTCCACCCTACACTTACTTGGCCGCCTCTTCCCCATGATCTCTCCTTCTTGTTCCCTCTCGTTGCCTAACCCCGAGCTCATGCATGTGCACACGCGTCCACGACCATGGACACGCGTCTGCGGCGACACATGCTCGGCCTCCTCCCCCTCTGCCTATATAAGGCCACCCGAGCCTCTCCCGAGCACCCCATGGCCCTTGCCTCACTCCATGCACCCTGCCCAGCCTCTCCAATCGCTCCCGGATCCCCTCCTCACCTCCTATGGCCGCCGCTGCCATCGTCGGGCTCCGTTTGAATCCGAGCAGCCTCGGGCTCCTCCCCTCCTTCTTACACCTCCAAAGGCCCCCATCCACACCCCGGAGCCACCCTAGCCCTCCCCCTCATCCTCTGGTGGTCCATGGCCACGAGCCCTCCGGTGCCTGGCGCCTCCATCCGCTGCGGCCAATGCCCCAACCAGCCCCATGATCCTTGGCGACCATGCTACCCCGGGACGGAGTCGGCTTGCTCCCCTGAGCAAGCTGGTGGTCCGGGCGCTGCAAATGGTGGCCCGTGCCACCGGCAATCGCTGCCGGCGCCGCGCCCCTCCCTATGGACCCCAAGCGAGCGCTGGCAAGACGAAGGCGACGACGACCCCGCCCCTGGGCCCTGCCCGTCGGCCTCTGCGCGTTGACCGGGCCGACCCGCTGACGTGGTTAAGTGGAGACATTGTCCACGGAGTACGCTTTCCCTTAAATGAAAGCACATTTCCCTCTTCTTCGGCCCTTAATACGTTTTCCTCTACGGAAAACGTATTCTCAGAAAAGACCAGTTCGGTTTAAACTACCAGGGACCTGTTTGTAGAAGTATTTTTACAGACTAGTCCCCCAGCTTTAAACGTTCATATCTTTTTACCCGTAGCTCGAAAGCAGGTGATTCCAAAGCCCATTTCTTTGTTTGGTCGAGCCCGTTCTATTGGTATCATTTTCACCGTGTGTTAACATTCTAAAAATTACCATTTTTTCCTTGCGCTTAATCAGCCCCTCCGAGAGAGAACATTTTCCGGCAATTCTTTCCGCGAGCTTCTCGCACTTCTTCCCGGTGATTTCTTCCACCCTAGACAAGCCACACCCTCCATTTGCATGATTGCAATGAAGTGACATGGTTTAAATTATTTAATCTTATTTCAAATATTGCTTTAGCTACATGACTTTGTGCATGGCATTTCTCGGAGTTATTTTTTATCTTGTTGTTGCCATGCTGTTGTTTGGAGTTCTAGGGCTAATATTTTGAAGATTATGTGGATGACATGTTGCCTTAGGATTCTTAGTGGCTATTATGATTATTTTTCATGGTGGTTGTGGATATGATATTTCGGAGTATTACTTTGGATGTCATGTTGCCTTTGGATTATTAGTGCCTAGTATTATGTTCAGGATGCTAGTTGATATTATATTTTGGAGTATGATGTTGGAGATGATCCTTGCTTGTGGATCATAGTTGGATAGCTAGTTCTTGATATTTGAGTAGTCATATTATTGTTCTTGGATTCATCATGATAAAAGTGTTATGCTATCCTCGGAGTATTTTGATATGTCGATAGCATGCTTTGGATTATTTGTTGGGTATTGCTATGACTTGGATTATATGTTAAGATGGTATCAGAGTATCAGTTAGCACAATTATATTTTTGGTGATAAATTCGGTCATTAAGTTGGTCAGGTGCCACCGAACCGGGCTTTTCCAGTTCAACCACATTTTCCTTTATGGGAAGGCCCTAATGCGATGCTAATGTCATGCCTCTCGCCGGTGCCTCCAACGAGGGAAGGTTATGCGCGGGCACTACCCTAATCAGGTAGGACGGCATAAGCCTTGTGTGCCCGTTGTTGTGATTGGTATACTTTTGTCCCTGATTGGGACCGTTTTTGTTTTGCCACGACGGTGGCCATTGCTGCCTTTGATAGGAACGGGGCACCCAGGACTGAACCCAAAGGGGGTGTTGGTCGGCGTGGCTGGGATAGTGTCATGGCAGTAGATCGGTTTTGTCGGAATGCCGCTGGTCTACCCGAATGCGAGTGCGAGGCCATGGATTCCGTGGTGTGGGTAAACTGCGCTACCTCTGCAGAGTGTGTTTGTTGAATCTATCGATCGCCACATCCTCGGTCATGGGCATGGTTTCGTACTAGGTCACACCGTCTAATCAACACTCACATGATGAAATGACTTATAGATGCTTTATATGATATATGTGAGCAACATCAGTTTGGCAAGATGTTGATGATGATGTTGGAATGATCTTGAGGATGATCATTCAGTTTGTGATGTGGTCACGAGGTGATCATGTGGATGTTCCATTTGTGATGCGTGAATGATCACCGTTTGGTTACAAGGTAACCCGTTGAACCTTGTGTGGTTCTGTTTGTGATCTGTGAGTGATCACCATTTGTTTTGATCACGAGGTGATCGAGATGGTATATTACTTGGCCGGTTAGCCAAGAGTGATATGGTTATGGAGATCTGAGATGTTGGTTTATCCGTATGATAGTAGTTTCATACCAATCTTATTAGTTGCTTCATCATAGTAGATGTTAATTTAAATAACCTATATAATGTTATGTGATTGTCTTGCCTTGATGTTTATGGTTGTTGTGAGCTTGCAAGTACATTCAATGTACTGACCTGGCATGTCATGCCAGATTGCAGGTGATGTCGTGATTGATTGGTTGTTTTTCGAGGTTGTCGTGCGTGCGAGCTAGACCATGTCCTAGCCAGAGTCCCTGCGGAGTGGAGTTCACCACCTTCATCACTGCTAGATGTATTCCACTGCTACGAGTTGTTCTACTGCTAGCATAGAGCAAGTTTAGTGTCGCAGGCGTAGTGTCGCCGTGCTGATATGCTTCTTTGTAACATCAGACCCTTGTATTATTATTCTTGTAGTAAGAGCTGATTTGTTCTATGCCAATCAATGCTGTATTCCAGAGACTTCTCCTTGATCTTTGGGCTAGAATACGGGGCGTTCTGGTTTTTCTGAGCTGGGGTGCCGCAGGCTTGGTATCATAGCAGGTCTGGCTATAGGACGCCCTAGTCAGCACGAGCGGTAGAAACCAGTAGAAATCGGTAGTTCAAAGTCCGGCTTGTTTACTGCATTTGATTGCTGCATTTGTTTGTTGCATAGCATGCATATAGCCTTAGTATTTGTTGCTAATGGTTTATCTGGTGAGTGTAGCTGGCATCGGCTCGGATCCACTACAGCTTAGCCTTTGCATTTCTCCAGTTTTCTTTTCTTGCTCGTTCTTCAGTGTTTGGCGTCATTTCTGTCCCAGCAGACTGATGCCGAGTGATCCCGACACTGTTTGCAGAAATGGTGCTCGGGTATCACACCGATATCCTTCTTTCAGCCCCACCTATCGTTTCAGTGATAGACATGCTTCTATCGCGGATCATCCTTTTATCTGGTCGTGTTGGCAACCCTTAATGAACTTAGTCATCAAGAGAGGGCAATGCCAGCAGACTCAGTTTTCCTTGCTATACTATTTCTTGGACGAGTAGGAATCCTTTTCTGTCCGCTTGATAATAATGTGGTCGCGACATTCGTGTCTTGCTACATGGTTACCAAGTAAGTCCTCCGAGCTAGTTAAGGTTTCTACCTGGCTAAGCTAGCACTTGGTGTACCGCTGTTTACACCAATTCTTCCACACATTTATTCGTCCCCGTGCACACCCTCACAGCATGCTAGGTCGTAGAACCGGAGATCCCGCGAGATATGTGTGCTTAAGTAGGCATGCATATTGTGTGACTAGCAGTGCTATGTGACTTTGTTTAAGTGTGTAGTGATTGTTGTTGTGTGCTTTTGTTTAGTTGAGTTTTCTTTTGCTTCTTTCTTTTTGGGCCCCAGTGTTACATTATTCCCCCCCTATAAAGAGTTGCTCATCAACCAACACCGGATTTGAAGAAGCAATAAGGGTTTGGAATATTTGGAAGAAGCTCAGCTAAACAGTATGGTCTGCCCAGTCAACTGCATTATAGCATTAATATCTGCTCAAAATACCAATGTCGTATTGGATTGACTATCAGCCTCAAGTCTACATCAGTACAAAATCCTCACAGCAGGAATGATCAAGTCAAGCAGCAAGACAAGTCAGGTACAAGCTCAACGGTATATTTTCAGTCAAAGGTATTTATCATATACAAAATTTTGGCTCAGCAATGCATGATGCTTGAAATATATTATCATCCGAAATAAAGTCAGAATGTGATACGCTCAAGGAAGACAGTCAAACAAATTTTCTCATGCAAATAATCAGCCACAGAATATTATGGGTGTGTGTAGATTTCAGTCTGCATATTAGTATGAAGTTTTGGATGTAAGAAACTCAGCCTTCTTCCACACGCTATCGGGAGAAGCTTATGATGCAAGGATTCCTGATTTTCTTCAATAAATGTCTGAACAGATTCCGGTCCGAGATACCCAGTCTTTCACATCAAGATACCTTAGTAAAAGCTTCTGACCGAAAGAAAATGAATCTTTCTCAACAAGCAACCCAAGGAGAAGCTTCTCAAGTACAGAAACCCGGCTTCTCCTGCACAATACTTAGGTCAAACTTCATCTGTAAGCTATTGAGGCTTCTTCTGCACGCTACCCAGACAAAAGCTTTGAGCAGAAGCTAACGAGCCTTCCTCGTCAAGCTACACGAATGGATTTTCTCTACAGTTCAAGGATCAGATTTGCAATAATTTTGTCAGAGGTACAATGCAGTCAAAACATATGCCTACTGCAAGGATCAAGTGTTCGGTGGCATATTCTTCTTATACATAAGGTGAGAATGCACCCCCAACCATATTAGTCACTCATACGAGGTATGGCAAGGATCCAACAGATATACCTAAAGGAAAGTACAGATCCCACAGCCTCATCAATCATGCAAATGAACATAAACAGAGGTACATTTCATATAATACAAGGATTGACAAGATCTAGGGATGACATCACGGAATCAACAATCTTGACAATGGTAATCAAGGTCCTTATTCCCACAAGTGACAAGGAGATCCTAAAACCTTGTCACCTTCTTGTATGATCGGCCTCAGCAATGAGCCTCGTACAGCTACAAACCCCGGGTATATGTCATATACGTGTAGAACCCAAGCACAAGGAATAATGTCAAAAATATTGCACTAATCACATCCACAGTCATATGAAGAATCAAGGACAGGTATGGCCAAGTTATTTCAGTAAGGTATCCTGACAAAGCAAATCATGACCGTCAAAGGATGAAACTGACAGCAAAGGTATGATGATTTTTGCATGACCATTAGGGTCTGGATACCCAAATCAGTTGGAGGCCGTAATTCCATATGGATCCACAAAGGCATACTCTCAGCAGCCTACTCTATTTTACAAGGATTTCATATCCCGTTGACCTGCTTAAAATAGTTTGTGTGGAATATCCAAGTCTGTTTTGTCAGATCCAAGATTCCTTTGCAACCTCAACAGTCTAACTTCAATGGAAGTATTAAAGCATCACACCGTCTATTACCACGAGATGGGTATACCAACACAATGGATAAATTAAAAGAAGAACCATCACCTCATGTCAGGTATAATCACCGACGGAATCAAGTACACGGTCAGTCTGTCAGGAAAAGCATTTGTCCGGCAGCCCCCTGTCGGGCATGTCTCAAGATGTAAATATTTGAGGTATGACACAGCTATAACTCAATACACCGTTATATTGGTCAAGACAAAAGGCCGTAGAATGTTTGGCACATATCTCATGCTCGAGCCAAGGGAATAGATCAAAAAAATTAGTACCACCTATGAGCAGTCAGATCCCGTCAGAAGATGGCCATGATTAATTCTCAGCATTTTTTGAAACCAGAAGGCCTGCATGTAATTGAAGCAACCCCATGAAATAAGTAAAAAGGTTTTCATGACCAAAATAAAACTTATGCTCAAATCCATTGGATGTCACCACAGGTATGGAAAATCAACGTCAGTAAAAGGAATTGGTGTATGAGCAAAAACCTGACAGAATTTGGGGAAGGTGAAGCCAACCACCCCAGCGCAAGGTAAGTTGATCATTTGAAATTCTCGGGGGGGGGGGGGGGACAATAACTAAAGGAAAAAGGATACCCGAGCTGGAAACGGTGTCCCCAAGTCATACTTGTTCCCTAAGCAACCAAATCTTGAGGACGAGATTTCCTTAAGGGGGTAAGAGTTGTAACAGCCTAGTTTTTGGCCCTTTTCTTTTTCTTTTTAATTTATTGGTTTTTGCTCAGTTTTTCTTTTTGGAGTGGTTCTGTGGCCTTGCCACCTGGGAAATCATCATCATTCCCCCTCCCAAGTGGTTCATAATTATGAAAACCTTGCCAAGATCATGTCACTTCACTCCTTGACCAAACCCTAAAATCTTTTTCTGGGGAATATTCCTTTTTCTAATAAAGGAATAACCCTATCTGCCCTAGGTTGTGAAGCAACCTATATTTCTGTCACTTCCAAAATTCCCAATTAATTCTCATAATTTCTTTGGGTCATATGTTTCCAAAATATGCCCAAACTTTCCTGTCCTAGCCCAAGAATAATTCCCAAATAATTAATCTTCATTTCTGTCCAGTGTGGCTTTCTGTGAAGGATGTGCCACCTATCTTTAATTGTTGGCTCCCAAACTCTTTGGGATGCTATTTCAGCCAAATCATTGCCTCATGCCAAAATTCAACTTCTTTTTCCTAGCAAATCTTCCTCAACAATTTTCGAACTTTCTGTCAGACAAAAGGCGTTGTGAAGGAAGTACTATCTAGGAGTTTCCAAATGAGTTGAAATTGTGGACACTCCTTCATGTGGTCATATTATCACACCCCTCCAAATTTCAGCCCCCATCCCTTGAACTATGCGAGAATAGGCTCAAATCTTGGCTTCTGACAATATTTTCAGGTTGTGAAGCAAGTATAATTTTATTGCTTCCTTAATCCTGAGAAATTACCAGATTGTGCTCCTACCCTTATAACATCTCTCCACCAAATTTTGGATCAATTACTCAAGCCAATATTCCTCTAGATTTTTTGCAAGTTTCTGGACAGAGAGAATAGATGTGAAGGAAGTACCATTTTGGTGAATCCAATTGGTATGAAATTTTTATAGCACCTTTATCTATCCATATCATCATCCTATGCTAAATCTCAGCTCAAGTTGATTCTTCATGTGAGTGGATCATCTTGATTCAGTTTCTGACAAGATTTGGTAGCTGCTTAGCAACTATATTAAATCTTGATCCAAATCTTTTCAAAGTTAATTGGATTATAATCCTTCCTAAGCTGATCACCCCAGACAAACTCATTGGTGCCAGTAAAGTTCGTGTTGATCACTAGTGCACGGGCCAACTTTACTGAAGTAAACTTCAGACGATGATTACCATTTAACCATAGCACCCAGATCAAACCATGGCATCATAACTACTCCATGTTGGAAGGACATAATGCTAGACACCATTTACTTGCCTCTCGTGAGCTCCCTGTGCATTGTCCCATGGTGACCGCGTAGCTGGCACGCCTGTCCGCGCGCTATGTGCATAGTGGCCGCATCCAGCGCGCCGTTTCTGCTTTGTCCTCTTTCCTCTCATCGTCTTAGCGCACGTGAGCATGTTCCTTGGCTTCACCTCGTCGTCGCTGTTCCCCTGGACCCCTATCCCCCTCCGTCCGCTTCCTCAAAGGCGCAAAGCCGCCGCGCGCCCACGGACGAACAATGGCGGGTTGGCATGGAGCTCGCCGTCTTCTTCCTCCCTGCGCTCCCTTGGCCGCCTCTTCCCCGTGAGCTCTCCCTCCTGTTCCCTCTCGTCACCTAACCCCGAGCTCATGCGCGTGCACACGCGTCCACGACGACGGACACACGTCCGTGGTGTCGCACGCTCGGCCTCCTCCCCCTCTGCCTATATAAGGCCACCCAAGCCTCTCCCGAGCACCCCATCGCCCTTGCCTCACTCCAAGCACCTCGCCGAGCCTCTCCAATCGCTCCCAGATCCCCTCCGCGCCTCCTATGGCCACCACAGCTGCCGTCGGGCTCCGTTTGAATCCAAGCAGCCCTGGGCTCCTCCCCTCCTTCTTCCACATCCAGAGGCCCCAATCCACACCCCAGAGCCACCCTAGCCCTCCCACTCCTCTTCTGGTGGTCCATGGCCATGAGCCCTCCGGTGCCCGCCGCCTCCATCCGCCGCGGCCAATGCCTCGACCAACCCCGTGATCCCCGACAACCATGCTACCCCAGGACGGAGTCACCTTGCTCCCCTGAAGAAGTTGGTGATCTGGGCGCCGCAAATGGTGGCTCGTGCCACCGGAAATCACTGACGGCGTTGCGCCCCTCCCTCTAGATCACGTGCGAGCGTGGGCGACACGAAGGCGACGATGACCCTGCCCCTGGGCCCCGCCTGTCGGCCTCTACGCGTTGACCGGGCCGACCCGCTGACGTGGTTAAGTGGAGACGTACTCTGCGGAGTACGCTTTCCCTTAACCGAAAGCGCATTTCCCTCTTCTTCAGCCCTTAATACATTTTCCTCTACGGAAAACATATTCTTAGAAAAGACATGTTCGGTTTAAACTACCAGGGACCTGTTTGTAGAAGTATTTTTACAGACTAGTTCTTGAGCTTTAAACGCCCGTATCTTTTTACCCATAGCTCCAAATCAGGTGATTCCAAAGCCCACTTCTTCATTTTGTCGAGGCCGTTATGATGGTACCATTTTCGTCATGTGTTAACATTACGAAAATGACCATTTTGCCCTTGCACTTAATTAGCCCCTCTGAGAGAGAATGTTTTCCAGTGATTCTTTCTGCGAGCTTCTCGCACTTCTTCCCAGTGATTTCTTCCACCCCAGGCAAGCCACACCCTCCATTTGCATGATTGCAATGCAATGACATGGTTTAAATTATATAAACTTATTTAAAATATTGCTTTAGCTACATGACTTTGTGCATGGCATTTCTCGGAGTTGTTTTTGTTCTTGTTATTGCCATGCTGTTGTTTGGAGTTCTAGGACTAATATTTTGAAGATTATGTGGATGACATGTTTCCTTTGGATTCTTAGTGGCTATTGTGATTATTTTTCATGGTGGTTGTGGATACGATATTTTGGAGTACTACTTTGGATGTCATGTTGCCTTTGGATTATTAGTGGCTAGTATTATGTTCAGGATGCTAGTTGATATTATATTTTGGAGTATGATGATGGAGATGATGCTTGCATGTGGATCATAGTTGGATAGCTAGTTCTTGATATTTGAGTAGTAGTATTATCATTCTTGGATTCATCATGATAGAAGTGTTATGCTATCCTCGGAGTATTTTGATATGTCGATAGCATGCTTTGGATTATTTGTTGGATATTGCTAAGACTTGGATTATAGGTTTATAGATGGTATCGGAGTATCCGTTAGCATAGTTATATTTTTGGGGTTAAATTCCATCATTTAGTTGGTCAGGTGCCACCGAACCTGGCTTTTCCAGTGCAACGACATTTGCCTTTATGGGAAGGCCCTAATGCGATGATGTTGTCATGCCTCTCGCCGGTGCCTCCAACGAGGGAAGGTTATGCGCGGGCGCTACCCTCATTAGGTAGGACGGCATAAGCCTTGTGTGCCCGTTGTTGTGATTGGTATACCTTTGTCCCCGTTTGGGACTGTTTTTGTTTTGCCACGACGGTGGCTGTTGGTGCCTTTGGTAGGCACGGGACCACCCAGGACTGAACCCAAAGAGGGTGTTGGTTGGCATGGCTGGAAGAGTGTCATGGTAGTAGATTGGTTTTGTCGGAATGTCGTTGTTCCACCCGAATGGGAGTGCGAGGCCATGGATTCCGTGGTGTGGGTAAAGTGTGCTACCTCTGCAGTGTGTGTGTGCGTGTGTTGAATCTATCAATAGCCGCGTCCTCGATCATGGGCATGGGTTCGTACTAGGTCACACCGTCCGATAAACACTCACATGACGGAATGACTTATAGATGCTTTATATGATATATGTGAGCAGTATCAGTTTGGCAGGATGTTGATGATGAGGTTGGGATGATCTTGAAGATGATCATTCAGTTTGTGATGTGGTCACGGGTGATCATTTTGATGTTCCGTTTATGATTCATGAATGATCAATGTTTGGTTACGAGGTAACCCGTTGAACCAAGTGTGGTTCCGTTTGTGATCCATGAGTGATAACCGTTGGTGTTGATCACGAGGTGATCGAGATGGTATATTACTTGGCCGGTTAGCCAAGAGTGATATGGTTATGGAGATATGAGATGTTGGTTTATCAGTATGATAGTAGTTTCATACCATGCTTATTAGTTGCTTCATCATAGTAGATGTTAATTTAATTAACCTATATAATGCTATGTGATTGTCTTGCCTTGATGTTTATGGTTGTTGTGAGCTTGCAAGTACATTCAATGTAATGATCTGGCGTTTCATGCCAGATTACAGGTGATGCTGTGATTGATTGATTGCTTGTCGAGGTTGCCGTGTGTGCGAGCTAGACCGTGTCCCGGCCAGAGTCCCTGCAGAGTGGAGTTCACTACCTTCGTCGTTGTTCTGCTGCTAGATGTATTCCGCTGCTACAAGTTGTTCCGCTGCTAGCATAGAGCAAGTGTAGTGTCGAAGGCGTAGTGTCGCCATGCTTATGTGCTTCTTTGTCACATCAGACCCTTGTATTATTATTCTTGTAATAAGAGCTGATTTGTTCTATGCCGAGCAGTGCAGTATTCCATAGACTTCTCCTCGATCTCTGGGCTGGAATACGGGGCGTTCCGGTTTTTCTGAGCCGGGGTGCCACATTTAGTAAGCACTACCTTATGTCTCTACCTTTTTGTTTTCATTTTTTATTAGTTAAATAAAATAAAATTCCATGTTTTGTCTGTTTTCTGAATTTTCAGTGCAATAAAAAATGATCCAAAAATAAAAGTTCTCAGAATGCCCTGAAAATTTTACATGATTTTTTTCTGAACATTTCTGAATTTCTGGTGCAAATAATACCAGAGGGAGGTGCACCAGGTGGGCACAACCCACCTGGGCACGCCAGGACCACTGGGCGCGCCCTGGTGGGTTGTGGTCCCCAAATGGCCCCCCTCACTTACCTCTTCGTATCATCACTTACCTCCAGAAAAAAATCTCCATTTCTCTCTCTCCCGTGTTCTTGAGCTCAAACCCGCGGATTTCGATCTCTTTGCTCGAAGCTCTGTTTTAGAAATTGTTTTGGGGGATTGTTGCTTGGTATGTGACTCCACCGTTTGTCAATTAGTTTTTTGCTTTAGTGGTTTATATTTTGAATAATTATCTACTCTTGGTGCTATTGTAGATGTGCTTGCATGTTAAATTCTTTGCATTCTAAGTAGTTTGAATGCTTGCTATGGCTTCTATGTATCCCTATGAGTAGTTGCTATCAATTTTATAAAGTTTTGTTGACAAATTTTTGTCACCACAAAATTTTTATTTTCAAAAAATTGTACGCGGACATGAATATCTTCAGCAAGTTTAACTCAAAGAAGAACTCCAAGGGTGTTATTGGGGAGTCTTCTGACAGTGATCTCCACCCTCGGAGGTTGGCGGAGGTACGACCGTGTGAATGGTCGCACACCCCGTTCCTGGAAGAGGCTAGGATTCTTCAGGAGTTCATGCAATATGTTGCAACCCCCGGCCTCACCGACTTCATCGCAGATGAGTGTGACCAGCACCAAATCCTCACAAATATCTTTGTTCAGAGTTTTACTTTCCTTCCTAGGAATTATCCTCCTAAAGTGAGCTTTGATTTATATGCTGAAAACCATCAGATACCACTTACTGAATTTTCTGATATATGCTTGATCCCTCCTGATGGGAGCTTAGCCGAGCCTAGGCCGGCTAGGTTTGAGGACTTTTATCGCACTTTAACAGTGGGATATAAGAGAGGGGTGTCAGCCAGCACGGCTGCTAGCATACACTTTCCTGCCGTACATTATTTTGCTTTATTTTTTGCTAAGTGCTTCCTTGCTAGAAAGAAAGTAGGTGCGCTCAGTGCACCACACTTTGTTGTTTTACGCCTAGCACTAGAGGGCGACAACACCCATAGCTTGGGAACTATTGTGGCTCATCACCTCCATCTTAATAGATCCCAAGGTGAAATACATGGTGGGATTTTTGCTACTCATTTGGCGGCTCACTTCGAGGTCGAGATACGCCCTCATGATTACCCTTTGACCAAGGTCTACCTAGACAGGGAAGCCATGGAACACCATCATTTTCTTGCACGAGATTATCCTCACATTCCCATTCCTTATAACCTGGTTTTTAGCGTTAAAACTCGTGATATTATTCCACTACCTACACCTTCTTTGTTTGATTCTGCTGCCAGCGGCGGATATAGGATCATGCCTGCGAACATCATCGCCTACCTGAACACTCAGGCTACTGCGGAAGCGGCACAGCAGGAGCCCCAGCAGTGGGACGAGTGGATGCCCGCTCCTCAGCACCCCTACTACCCTCCAGGCTACTGATCGACTACCAAGTTAGGCCAAAAGCCTAAGCTTGGGGGAGTACGTGTTACCACCGACTTTAAATTCATGTCTATTTATTTCATTTGTTGGTGCCCACAATTTTTCCTTGTATCATCCATGCTTAGATTTATTTCCTTGCTTTCTTCTCGTGTGTTTGATAAACTTTAGAAAACCAAAAAAAATTAGTTATAGTTAATTTACTTTCTATGCATGCTTAGTAGTAATATTAAATAGAAAACCCAAAAAGATTTCCTTGTTCTTCTTCTGCTTGTTGGGAGATTTCCCATGTAAATAGTTTTATCGTTTTTGCTTTTCTCTTTTATTTGCTTGTTCAAGAAAACCAAAAACTCCAAAAATATTTTAGTGTGTTTCTCTGAATTTGTTTTCTTTTTATTCGAGTTGTACCGAGGAGAAGACCACGATGAAAATGCCGAGTGGCTCTCATTTGAGTAACTGTTGAACAAATAAAGAGTACATTTTACCTTGTCTTCTCCTGTTGAATAAAATGTTTGCAGATTCCATCTTAGTCCACATGACTCTTGCACTATTATTATTTTCATATCATTCGGTCGTGCAAGTGAAAGGAAATAATGACGACATTTGATGAACTGGCCGTGGCAGAGAGAAACTGGTATGAACTCGACTTGTTCTGTCTGTGTAAATATGTTTAACCTAGTATCCATGATTCAGCCCATTATGATTAAACATGTTTGCAATGACAATTAGAGATTATAGTTTCTCATGCCATGCATAAGTAGCTGGGAGTTGATAATAATTTATCTTGGATATCAACACTGCGTTAAAATGATTGTGATGTAGTATGATGATATGGTATCCTCCTCTGAATGTTCGAGTGGCTTGACTTGGCACATGTTCATGCATGTAGTTCAATCAAAACCAACATAGCCTCTATGATATTTATGTTCATGGTGTTCATATCCTACTTATGCATAATGCATGGTTATGTTCATTGTTGCTCTCTTGTTGGCCACTTCTCAATCTAATTGCTAGCCTTCACCTGTACTAAGTGGGAATTCTGCTTGTACATCAGGAAACCTTGAACCCAAAGTTATTCCATATGTGTCCACCATACCTACCTATATACGGTATTACCCTGCCGTCCTAAGTAAATTTGCATATGCCACCTCTAAAATCTTCTAGAAATATCCATTTTGTGTGCTTGGATCGTTCATGGAACGACAGGAGTTAGTCGGTATCTTCCATGCTAAGCGGGTTATTATCAGGTCGGGTCTTTATTCACTCGCCATCGCACAAGAAAAGGGCGGTATTAGGGATGCCCAGTCCCAAACTGCAAAATACAAAAAGAGTTTATCGCGTGAATAATCAAACAAAAACTCCCAATGGAGTCAAAACCTTTACTTTTATCGCTTGGGAACCGCCACTAGCTTGTGCAGCATGGGAGATATTGATAACTGATGGTCGTGAAGTAAATGAGAAGGGTGCATGTGCCAAAATAATCATTTCCCTCTGTTTTATAAATCGAGCTCTGGCACCTCTGCAAATCACTACTTCCCTCTGCGAAGGGACTATCTATTTACTTTTATGTTGTGTCACCACCTTCTAAAACAAGCACCAGAAATTGAGGATGCATCATGACTGGATCTTTTCTACCATGAATTACAATGTTTAGTCGCTGCTTGAACTTTGGAGGTGCTCTGCATTTATGTTTTGCAGTCTCCGAAAGGTCTAGCGAGATACCACTATTGTCATATTATATCATGGTTGTTTTGACAACATGTTGCCATTTGAGATATCTTATTATTGCTCCCCAGATGATTATGTCATTGATATGAGTTAATATAATCTTTGAGAGTTATTGTCGGCATGGTTAGTTATAATGTTGGCTGAAAACCTGGGTGCTGTTCAAGCTTATTTATGCAAACAAGGGAAAAGGAGTTTGTAAAAGTTTTTCTTTTTCACTTTTAGTTTATCAACTGAATTGCTTGAGGACAAGCAAAGGTTTAAGCTTGGGGAGTTGATACGTCTCCAACGTATCTACTTTTCCTAATGCTTTTCCTCTTGTTTTGGACTCTAATTTGCATGATTTGAATGAAACTAACCCCTGACTGACACTTTTTTTAGCAGAACTACCATGGTTTTTTGTGTGCAGGAATAGAAGTTCTCAAAATGGAACGAAACTTTGCAAGGAAATTTTATATAATATATAAAAATTTCTGGAGCCAAGACCTACCAGAGAGGGGCCCCTGGGTGGGCACAACCCACCAGGGCGCCCCCTTCTCCTGGTGCGCCCAGGTGGGTTGTCCCCACCTGATGGCCCCGCAGACCCTGAAACCAATGCTATAAAATCCTATTTTAGAGAAAAAATCAGGAGAGAAAGAATTATCACGATCCACGAGACGGAGCCGCCGCCAAACCCTGTTGTTCCTTGGGAGGGCAGATCTGGAGTCCGTTTGGGGCTCCGGAGAGGGGGATCTTCGTTCTTCGTCATCACCAACCCTTCTCCATCGTCAATTCCATGATGCTCCCCACCGGGAGTGAGTAATTTTTTCGTGGACTAGCTGGTTGGTGAGGAGTTGGATGATATTCATCATGTAACCGAGTTAGTTTTGTTAGGGCTTGATCCCTAGTATCCACCATGTTCTAAGATTGATGTTGCTACGACTTTGCCATGCTTACTGCTTGTCACTTTGGGCCCAGCTGCCATGATTTCAGATCTGAAGCGTTTATGTTATCATCATTATATCCATGTTCTAGATCCGATCTTGCAACTTATAGTCACCTACTACGTGTTATGTTCCGGTAAACCCAGAGTGACAATAACCAGGACTTCTTCCCGTGATTACTGTAGCTTGAGGAGTTCATGTATTCAATATGTGTTAATGCTTTGTTCCGGTTCTCTATTAAAATGAGGCCTTAATATCCCTTATTTTCCAATAGGACCCCGCTGCCACGGGAGGGTAGGACAAAAGATGTCATGCAATTTCTTTTAATAAAGCACGTATGACTATTTACGGAATACGTGCCTACATTATATCAATGAACTGGAGCTAGTGCCGAATAGCCCTAGGTTAGAACTGTCAGATGGTGAATATCATCCAACAAGTCACTGATTCAATGCCTACGAATTTATCTTATATTGTTTCTGCTAAGTTACAATTCTATCATCATTGTCACACTTGCTACAAAATTTCTGCTATCACTGCTACTGTTACTATTGCTGCTGTCACTACTATCAAAACTATCAAACTACTTTTCCACTGATCACTTTGCTATAGATAATTAATCTCCAGGTGTGGCTGAATTGACAACTCAGCTGCTAATACCTTCAAATATTCTTTGGCTCCCCTTATGTCGAATCTATAAATTTGGGTTGAATACTCAACCCTCGAAAACTATTGCAATCCCCTATACTTGTGGGTTATCAAGGGGCTGCCGAAGGATTGAAGAGCTGCTCCTCTAAGACGCCGGGCTGCTGAGGCTGGTGCTTGGATGCTCTCTTGGCGATATCGTCGGCTTCATTGTTCGTGCCACGAGGCACGTGCTACAGTTCTAGGCCCAAGAATTGCTTCTCAATTTTGCGTACCTCCGCCAGGTATGCCTCCATGTTGTAACACCCCGGATATAACTTTCCCAATTTGTACTCCAACTCTTGCCGTTTCCGGCGTTAAGTTATATTTATTTTCTCGGGTTCGGGTTTTTATCTCCGTGTGTTGTTGTCTTTGTCATGCATCTCACATCATGTCATCATGTGCATTACATTGCATACGTGTTCGTCTCATGCATTCGAGCATTTTTCCCATTGTCCGTTTTGCATTCCGGTGCTTCGTTCTCCTCCGGTGGTCATTTCTAGCTTTCTTTCGTGTGTGAGGATTAAACATTTCCGGATTGGACCGAGACTTTCCAAGCGGCCTTGTTTTACTACCGGTAGACCGCCTGTCAAGTTTTGTACCATTTGGACTTCGTTTGATACTCCAACGGTTAACCGAGGGACCGAAAAGGCCTCGTGTGTGTTGCAGCCCAACACCCCTCCAATTTGGCCCAAAACCTACCAAACTCTGCTCCATGTCCTAGAGCGTTCGATCACGATCGCGTGGCCGAAAACCGCACCTCATTTGGACTCTCCTAGCTCCACTTATGCCTATAAATAGACCCCCCCCCCCGAATTTCGGATATCTCCCACTCCCCGAAACCCTAATTTCATCTCCGCGCGCCGAACACGTCCGCCCGGCGCCGTACACGTCCGCCGCCGCCGCCCTCGCCCAATCCGCCGCCGCCACGTGGCAACCGGCCACCTCCCACCGCCACGGGCCCGAAGGCCCAAGGCCGGCCCCCGACGCCGCCACCGCGGGCCGCGCCCACGCCGCCGTCCTCCGCCGCCTCCCGCCGTCCTCCGCCGCTGCCGCCTCGCCTGGCTGCCGTCGCCTCGCCGCGACGCCGCCACTATCGCGGGCCGCCGCTGCAGCCGCCACCGCGGGTCGCCGCCCCGCCGCCCGCTCCCTCCGGCGACCGGTGCCCGGATCCGGCCGCCCCCTCCAACTCCGGCCGTCTACAGCTCCGGCGAGCTCGGATCCAGCCGTGCCTCGTTTTCCGTGCTGATCTGAGATATTTTGGGTCGGTTGACTTTCTCCTCCCGAAACCCTAATTTTATGCAAACTTTGACCGGTCATATCTCCGCATCCGTAGCTCCGATTTGGACATATAGTATATCAAAATGTTCGTCTCGACGAGTACATCATTTCATTCCATTGCATCATTTTCATTTGAGTTCATCTTGATGCCCGAAATGCTGTTAGAAGGAGGCTACATGAGTTAATTGTCAGATCTGCTAGTTCATCTTAGACTTTTGTCATTTTTGCCATGATTATTGTGTGCATGATATGCCTGTGAGTCCTTCATATGTTTTGTTAAGGATCTTGTTATCTTTCCAGAGGTGCAACCCATGCATTTTTGTGATGTGTGTGGTGACTTGTGCAAGCTTGCAAAGTGAGGCACCCGGTAAATCTGTTTTCAGGGACTTAGTAGTTTTCACTAAGTCTGGGATTATTTAGTTCATGATGCCATATGTTCTTGTTGTTTCCTAGTGATCCGTGCCTCTTTTGAGGATGATCAGTAAGGGAGTTTTGTTAATCTTGTAGTGCTCTATCCATCCATGTCTTTGTTTGCAATTATGGAGCACCCTAGCTTGAGTCAATCGAGCTCTACTTTTGCTTCGTTGTGAATCTGGGCAGATCGTCAACTTGTTTGCGATTTTGCCGATGTTATTGTAGTTGATCCGTGCATGCTATGCCATTGTTCTTGCCATGTCTAGCTTGTATTTTGTGCCTTCTTAATGGATGTATGCTTGTCTTGCCATGACTTGCACCGTAGTGAGTGCATCGAGCTCGTAAACATGCCTTCGTGAGTTATGTTTCAGCATGTCCCAGTTTTCACTAAGTCTGAAAACTGATTATGTTTTTGCTATGTTCGTGTGCTTGTTAGTATATTTTGTGATCCCTTTTGGCTCAAGGTCACTAAGGGACTTTTGTTAAGCTTGTTGAGTAGCTCCATGCCATGTCTTTCTTTGTCATGTTCAGGTCCTGTAGCATGTTGTTTTGTTGCTCCGAAGAGGGCTATATGATCTGAAATTCCAGACAAGTGTTAATTTCACTAAGTCTGAGATCTGTTTTACCATTTGCGTTTTTGCCATGCTTGTTTGAACCTCTAATGGATGAATTGGCCGTAGCTCAGTGCTAGACTTTTGTTAAGCATCTTGTGTGCATCCCTGCCATGTATTTTGTTGTCATGTTTGGTGCTGTAGCATGTTCATTTCATTGCATTTAGATGCCTACTTGCTGTAAATCGCAGACCGGTGTCATTTTGAATCGCTTGCCATTTCCAAACCGTAACTCCGATTCCGGCGTTCTTTATATCGTTTTCAAGCGATTTCATCTCATCTTTCCAGTGGCACCCTTGGAATTCCAAGTTGAGGCCAGGTTCATGCATTTCCTGTCATATCTTGCATTTTGCATCCCGCATCGCATCCCGCATAGCATATCATCTTTGCATCGTGTTGTTTGAGTTTGCACGTGGTTGATTGTATCCTTGTTGCTTGTTTGTCTTGTTTGGGTAGAGCCGGGAGACGAGTTCGCTAACGAGGAGCCCGTTGAGTTTGCTTTGAGGATCCAGTCAACTCTGACAACTGTGCAGGCAAGATGATCATACCCTCGAAATCACTACTATCTTTGCTATGCTAGTTTGCTCGCTCTTTTGCTATGCCATTGCTACGATGCCTACCACTTGCTTGCAAGCCTCCCAAATTGCCATGTCAAACCTCTAACCCACCATTGTCCTAGCAAACCGTTGATTGGCTATGTTACCGCTTTGCTCAGCCCCTCTTATAGCGTTGCTAGTTGCAGGTGAAGATTGGAGGCCGTTCCTTGTTGGAACATCTTTATTTACTTGTTGGGATATCATTATATTGCTATGTTATCTTAATGCATCTATATACTTGGTAAAGGGTGGAAGGCTCGGCCTCTCGCCTAGTGTTTTGTTCCACTCTTGCCGCCCTAGTTTCCGTCATATCGGTGTTATGTTCCCGGATTTTGCGTTCCTTACGCGGTTGGGTTATAATGGGAACCCCTTGATAGTTCACCTTGATTAAAGCTTTTCCAGCAATGCCCAACCTTGGTCTTACCATTTGCCACCTAGCCTCTTTTTCCCTCGGGTTTCCGGAGCCCGCGGGTCATCTTATTTTAACCCCCCCCGGGCCAGTGCTCCTCTGAGTGTTGGTCCAAACTAGAGTCCTGTGCAGTGCCCCCTCAGGGAAACTCGAGGTTTGGTTTTAGTTGTATGGAGAGCTCATCTGAGTGTGCCCTGAGAAAGAGATATGTGCAGCTCCTATCGGGATTTGTCGGCACATTCGGGCGGTGTTGCTGGTCTTGTTTTAACCTGTTGAAGTGTCTTGACTTACCGAGATACCGAGTCTGATCGGAACGTCTTGGGAGGAGGTCTATTCCTTCGTTGACCGTGAGAGCTTGTCATGGGCTAAGTTGGGACTCCCCTGCAGGGATTGAACTTTCGAAAGCCGTGCCCGCGGTTATTGGCAGATGGGAATTTGTTAATGTCCGGTTGTAGATAACTTGAACCTTAATTAATTAAAATGAATCAACTGAGTGTGTTACCGTGATGGCCTCTTCTCGGCGGAGTCCGGGAAGTGGACACGGTGTTGGAGTAATGTTTGCGCAGGTTGTTCTCTAGTTTCTCGCTCGTGCTTTGCCTCCTCTTCTCGCTCTCTTTTGCGAATAAGTTAGCCACCATACTTGCTAGTCGCTTGCTGCAGCTCCACTCATATTTTACCTTGCCATACCTATAAGCTTAAATAGTCTTGATCGCGAGGGTGCGAGATTGCTGAGTCCCTGTGGCTCACAGATTACTATTACACCAGATGCAGGGCCTGATGATTCCGCTCCAGGAGACGCGTATGAGCTCAAGTGGGAGTTCGACGAAGACTCTCAACGATACTATGTTTCCTTTCCCGATGATCAGTAGTGGTGCCCAGTTGGGGGTGATTGGGACCGTGTCGCATGTTGGGTTCTCTTTTATTTTGGCGCCGTAGTCGGGCCATGAGTGTTTGGATGATGTAATGTTATTTATGTACTTGATTGACGTGGCGAGTGTAAGCCAACTATGTTATCTCCCCTTTTATTATTATATTACATGGGATGTTGTGAAGATTGCCTAACTTGCGACATATGCCTTCAATGCGATTATGTCTCTAAGTCGTGCCTCGACACGTGGGAGCTATAGTCGCATCGAGGGTGTTACAAGTTGGTAATCAGAGCCTTCCCCGACCTTAGGAGCCCCATTGCTTGATCGTTTTTAGCGGCCGAGTTGTGTCTAGAAAAATGTTTTGAGTCTTTAGGAATTATATATCGGAGAGATTAGGAATTCTTTTTACTTCCCAGTCTCCTCATCGCTCTGGTAAGGCATCCTGACGTAGAGTTTTGACTCTTCTCTTCTCAAATTTCACTAAAAAATTTTTAGGATCACGCGGGTATCTTGGAATCGTTCCGATGGTTTTATGATGAGAACATTGTCTTGGTGCCTCCTGTCAGGGGTTTAGTGGAAGTGTCCCGGGGAGTTGAGCTCTGAGGTGTTGTCATCATAATTTTATCGTTGCAGTTCTGGAATACCTGAGTTTAGTACGCCGACATCGAAAATCTCTTTTATGCAGTTCGTTGGTGAGATAACCTCGACGCCACCCAGTACTGGGGCGGGAGTTCGGGAGTATCGCCATAACTTGTATAACGGATGCTTTTCGAAGGTTGAGGTAGATGGTTTCCGAAGGTTTCTTGGTTATGTGTTGAAGGATGGATACAGCTGGATGTAGGATTTGCTAGTTTGGGTGAGATATTATGCTTCCCCTGTATCCCCAACACCTGATTGCATAACCGGAAAGGTTCGGGAGTTTCATAGGTGGGAATTCTAGTAGCTCTAGTTCTTCTTCCACGGATATTGGTTTGAGATTGGGATTTCTTACCGATTATTCGTTCTTGATCCGTACCTTGTTGATTTATTTCTCTACCTTAATTCTACGTGGCTTCTCAATTTATGGATATGTGACCATTTCAAGAGGAATGCATTCGTTCATTTTGTTCGGATGTGAAGACTATATGTTGCAATTTTCATTCCGTTGGATTCAGCTTCAATATTTATCTGTCAATGTGCTAATGGTGGTCAACCTCTTCAGGATGGCTCCTCCAACGCGCACGACTCCGAATCCTGATCCGCCACCACCTCCACCTCCTCCAGAGGCATGGCAAGCTGTGATGGCCGCAACCAATGCAAACACACAGCTGATCATGCAAATTCTTCAAGAGCGCAATCAAGGCAGTCAAGGGAATCAAGGCAGCAATCAGAGTCACTTTGCTACACTCAACCAGTTCCTTGCTAACGGGCCAAAGACTTTCAGCAATTGTGTTGAGGCAACCGATGCTGACGATTGGCTTGTGGATCTGTGTAAGCATTTCGAGTGCAGTAACGTCAGGCCTGAGGACTTTGTCAAGTTCGCTTCCTTCCAACTCAAAGATCAAGCTGCAGAATGGTTCCAGCAGTACAAGGACTCCAGAGGTGGACGTGTTATCACTTGGGATGATTTCCGTCGAGATTTCCGAGCTCATCATATTCCGCAGAGCGTGGTTGAAAGCAAGCGTGAGGAATTCCGCAATCTGAAGCAAGGCTCTTTGTCTGTCTATGACTACAACAAGTTGTTCCAGAAGCTTGCCCGCTTTGCCAAGCAGGACGTCCCTGATGAGAAGAGCATGATATATCAGTTCAGGGGTGGTCTCAGAGAAGAAATTCAGCTCGCTCTTGTTCTCTTTGAGCCCTTGAGATACGATGAGTTCTACAACATGGCACTGAAGCAAGAGGCTGCTCAGTTGAGGTGTGATGCTTCCAAGAAGCGAGTCAGAGATGTTACTCCTTCTTCCTCTACTCAAGTGGCCAAGCAGCAGAAGTTTTGGCTTCCTCCTCCTCCATTCCGTCAGCCGTATCAGCAGAAGAGCAAAGGTGGCAGTGGTTCTTCCCACCCACCCAACCCTGGCTTTCAGAACAAGACTTCGTCTCAAGCTCCAAGATCGAGTGCTCCGTATCACCGTCCGCTTTCAGAGGTCACGTGCAACAAGTGCCAACAGAAGGGTCACTATGCCAACAAGTGTCTCAACCAGAGGCGTCTTCCTCCTCCTCCTCCTGTCAGATCGGCAAGTACAACTGTGGTCAAGCATAACCCCAAGTTCGCCAAGGTCAATATGGTGAATGCAGCTCAGGCAGAGGACTCGTCAGATGTCATCATGGGTAACCTTCCTGTTAATGATATTCCTGCAAAAGTTCTTTTTGACACGGGTGCATCGCATTGCTTCATTTCCAAACCTTTTGCATCAAAGTATGAGTGTGATTATCAGTATCTGCAAAGTTCCTTGCAAATTGTGTCACCGGGCAAGCAGATGACAGCTAACACCTGCGTCCCTGAGGTTACTATCACATTGGGTGACTACAAGTTCCTTTCTTCCCCAATTGTTCTTGGTAACTCGGATATTGATCTTATTCTCGGAATGGATTGGCTTTCTAAGCACAAGGCACATCTTGATTGTGCTGCCAGGCAGATTCAATTGACTCATTCGTCTGAGGATGTAATTGTCTTTGCCGCTCGGGATAATACTATCCGTCTGTTTTCTCTCAATGAGAAGGGTGAATTGGATGCCATCTCTCAAATTCCAGTCGTTTGCGAATATCAAGACGTCTTTCCAGAAGAGCTCCCAGGAATGCCTCCGCACCGGCCAGTTGAATTCGTTATTGATCTTGAGCCTGGCACGGAACCTGTGTGCAAACGTCCTTACAAGCTCGGACCTGAAGAGTTGAAGGAGCTGAAGAAGCAACTCGATATGCAAGAGAAAATGGGTCTCATCCGGCCTAGTTCTTCTCCGTGGGGTTGTGGTGTTCTTTTTGTGAAGAAGAAGGATGGAACGGACCGACTTTGTGTTGATTACCGTCCAGTGAACAAGAAGACCATCAAGAACAAATACCCACTTCCCAACATCAATGAGCTGTTCGAACAACTCAAAGGTGCCCAAGTATTCTCCAAGCTTGATCTCCGTATGGGTTATCACCAGATTCGCATTCGTGAAGAAGATATTCCCAAGACAGCATTCAGAACAAGCTTTGGTTCATATGAATACACTGTCATGTCTTTTGGCCTCGCCAACGCTCCTCCGACGTTCTCTCGCATGATGAACTTCATCTTCAACGCCTACACCAATGACTTCGTTTTGGTCTATCTCGACGACATTCTGGTTTTCTCGAAGAACAAGGAAGATCATGCCAAGCACTTGCGTTTGGTTCTTGATAAGCTCAGGGAACATCAGTTCTACGCCAAGTTCTCCAAGTGTGAATTTTGGCTTGATGAGGTTCTTTATCTTGGTCATATCATCTCTGCCAAGGGCATTGCCGTGAATCCTGAGAAGGTGTCTGCAATTGTGAATTGGGAACCTCCTCAGAACGTGAAGCAACTCCGCAGTTTTCTCGGTCTCGCAAGCTATTGCCGAAGATTCGTTGAAAACTTTTCTAAGATCGCGAAGCCTCTCTCAAATCTTCTTCAGAAGCACGTCAAGTACGTTTGGTCTCCGGAGTGTGATATTGCTTTCAACACTTTGAAAGAGAAATTGATCACTGCTCCAGTTCTGACTCCGCCTGATGAATCCAAGCCGTACGAGGTCTTTTGTGATGCCTCTCTCCAAGGTCTTGGCGCAGTATTGATGCAAGAGAAGAAAGTTGTTGCTTATACATCTCGCCAGTTGAAGCCTAATGAGAAGAACTACCCCACTCATGATCTCGAGTTGGCGGCAGTTGTGCATGCTCTTTTGACTTGGAGACATCTTCTATTGGGAAGAAAAGTGGACATTTTCACTGATCACAAGAGTCTCAAGTACATCTTCACTCAGCCTAATCTCAACCTCAGGCAAACTCGATGGGTCGAAATGATTCAAGAGTATAATCCGAGTATCGAGTATACTCCAGGCAAGGCCAATGTGATTGCTGACGCTTTGAGCAGGAAAGGCTTACTGCAACAGTCTGATTCTCAAGCCTTATCAACCCGAGCTTTGTGAAGCTTTCCGCAAACTTAATCTGCAAGTTGTTCCTCAAGGTTTCCTCGCCAACCTTCAAGTCTCTCCTACCTTAGAAGACCAGATTCGCCAAGCCCAGCTTCTTGATGCTATGGTGAAAAAGGTGAAGATTGGGATTGCCAAGAGTCAGTCCAAGTACAAGTGCTACCGCCTTGATGACAAGGACACTCTCTTCTTCGAGGATCGTATTGTTGTGCCCAAAGGTGACCTCCGTAAAGTGATCATGAACGAGGCTCACAATTCTCTCCTCTCCATCCACCCTGGGAGCACGAAGATGTATCAGGACCTTAAGCAAGCTTATTGGTGGACTCGAATGAAGCGTGAGATCGCTCAATTCGTGAATGAATGTGATGTCTGCAGAAGAGTGAAGGCAGAACACCAAAGGCCAGCAGGTCTCCTCCAACCTCTTGCCATTCCAGAATGGAAGTTTGACCACATTGAAATGGACTTCGTGATTGGGTTTCCAAAGTCCAAGCGTGGCAATGATGCTATATTCGTTGTCATCGACAATTTCACCAAAGTGGATCGTTTTCTGCCTATCAAAGAGTCGATCACTGCAGCTCAATTGACGGAACTCTATACCTCGCGTATTGTCTCTCTGCACGGTATTCCTCAAGTGATCTCTTCAGACCATGGCAGCATCTTTACCTCGAAGTTTTGGGATTCTTTTCAGAAGGCCATGGGCACGAACATCCGCTTCAGCACTGCTTTCCATCCTCAAACAAGCGGTCAAGTCGAGCGTGTCAACCAGATTCTTGAAGATATGCTTAGGGCTTGTGTGATCTCCTTCGGCATGAAATGGGAGGATTGTCTTCCTTATGCTGAATTCTCCTACAACAACAATTTTCAAGCAAGTTCGGGCAAGGCCCCTTTTGAAATTCTGTATGGCAGGAAGTGCCGTACCCCTCTCAACTGGTCTGAAAACCGGTGAACGTCAGCTTTTGGGTAATGACTTAATCACAGAAGCAGAAGAAATGTGCAAAGTCATTCGTGATAACCTCAAAGCAGCCCAATCCCGTCAGAAGAGCTACTATGATAGTAAGCACCGTGATTTGGCTTTCGAGATCGGAGATCATGTTTACCTCCGTGTCTCTCCTATGAAAGGTACTCGTCGCTTCGGTATCAAAGGGAAGCTTGCTCCTAGATACGTGGGACCTTTCAAGATTGTCAGCAAGAGCGGCGACCTCGCCTATCAACTCGAGCTTCCTTCAAACTTTGCAAATGTTCATGACATGTTCCATGTCTCTCAGCTTCGAAAGTGCTTCAAGACTCCTGACCGCACCGTCAACTTCGAGGACATTGAGCTCCAAGAAGATCTCTCTTATCGTGAGCACCCAGTTGCTATTCTTGAAGAGAGTGAACGCAAGACTCACAACAAGTCAATCAAATTTCTCAAAGTCAAGTGGTCACACCATTCCGACAGTCAAGCTACCTGGGAACGCGAGGATCACCTCCGTTCTAAGTACCCGGCGTTCTTTCAGTCCTAGATCTCGGGACGAGATCCTTTCGTAGTGGTGGAGTGTTGTAACACCCTGGATATAACTTTCCCAATTTGTACTCCAACTCTTGCCGTTTCCGGTGTTAAGTTATATTTATTTTCTCGGGTTCAAGTTTTTGTCTCCGTGTGTTGTTGTCTTTGTCATGCATCTCACATCATGTCATCATATGCATTACATTGCATACGTGTTCGTCTCATGCATTCGAGCATTTTCCCCGTTGTCTGTTTTGCATTCCGGTGCTTCGTTCTCCTCCAGTGGTCATTTCTAGCTTTCTTTCGTGTGTGGGGATTAAACATTTCCGGATTGGACCGAGACTTTCCAAGCGGCCTCGGTTTACTACCGGTAGACCGCCTGTCAAGTTTCGTACCATTTGGACTTCGTTTGATACTCCAACGGTTAACCGAGGGACCGAAAAGGCCTCGTGTGTGTTGCAGCCCAACACCCCTCCAATTTGGCCCAAAACCCACCAAACTCTGCTCCATGTCCTAGACCGTTCGATCACGATCGCATGGCCGAAAACCGCACCTCATTTGGACTCTCCTAGCTCCACTTATGCCTATAAATAGACCCCCCCCCCGAATTTCGGATCTCTCCC